>NC_090648.1:57148849-57428849 GCF_040937935.1 Hyperolius riggenbachi
GTGCTGAGTGTGGGAAATGTTTTGCTCACAAATCAGAGCTTGTTTCACATGGGGGCTTTCACACTGGGAATACACCCTATTCATGTTCTGAGTGTGGGAAATTTCTTGGGCACAAATCACTGATGGTCAGACATGAGACATCTCACACTGGTTAGAAGCACTATTCATGCGGTGAGTGTGAGAAATATTTTGTACAGAAATCAATTCTTGTCACATATGAGAGGTCAGGGCCGGCTCACACTTGTTGCTAATGTATCCCTACGGGATCATTCTCACTGCAGTATTTGCAATTTGCATCAATCCCAAACATGCTGCATGCAGCACTTTGGGGGATGATTGAGATGTGAATCACATTCTGTTTCACATACGACGTAAATTACAGCAAAATTGCAATGCAAAATAGCAATCATGTTTGTAATCGCGATTTGGGTTCAGAGTATGAACTAACCCTCACACACTGGTGAGAGGCCCTATTCATGTGCTGAGTGTGGGAAATGTTTTAGTCAGGAACAAAACCGTATAGTACATGGAAGATCTCACACTGGCAAGAACACAAATTCATGTTCTGAGAGTGGGAAATGTTTTGGGAGCAAATCAAACTTTGTCATGCATAAGAAGTCTCACACTGGTGAAAAGCCCTATTCATGTTCTGAGTGTGGGAAATGTTTTGCCCAGAAATCAGACCTTGTCACACATGAGAGATCAGACATTGGTGAGAGTCCCTATCCATGAGCTGAGTGTGGGAAATGCAGTGTTTCAATTTGCGGTCAGAGTGTGAACTAGCCCTCTCACACTGGTGAGAATCACTATTCATGTGCTGAGTGGCGGAAATGATTTGCACAGAAATCAGGTCTTGTCACACATAAAAAGTCACACACTGGTGAGAAGCCCTATTCATGCACGGAGTGTGGGTAATGTTTTAGTCATAAATAAAAACTTGTCATACATGAAAGATCTCACAAGAAGACAAATTCATGTTCTGAGTGTGGGAAATGTTTTGTAAGAAAATCAAACCTTGTCATACATAAGAAATATCACACTGGTGAAAAGCCCTATCCATGTTCTGAGTGTGGGAAATGTTTTGTCCATAAATCAGACCTTATCACACATGAGAGACCACACACTGGTTAGAGGCCCTATCCATGAGCTGAGTGTGGGAAATGCTGTACAAAACATTTCCCACACTCAGCACATGAAGGTGGTTTCTCACCAATGTGAGTTCTCTCATGTTTGACAAGATTTTCTTTATCACCAAAATATTTCCCACACTCATTTCCACAAAGACTTAAAATGAAATAAAAAGGCAACCACAAAAAAGTCCTATACCCGTTTTCACCTTTTGGACGTAGTTGCTACGTCCAAAAGGCTGCTACTATGCTGCTGTGTGCTCCCGTGCTGCTCCCGTTAGCCCGGAGATCAATGAATGGGAACGCAGTTCCCATTCATTGATCTAAGTCCCCATTAAAAAGACCGACGGCTTCATTCAGAAGATCGCTTACAGGACTAAAAAAAAAAAAAAATTGACTGTGGCAATCTTGTGGCCAAATAGTAAAACTACATCTACATACATTTTTTTTATTAAAAAAAAATCACATTTAAAATTAACTGTTTACCCCCCACACACACAAAAAAATTACAATAAAAAAAAATAGTTACATAAGGGTCTGAACTTTTTTTTTACTATGCATGAGAAGAGGGTATATTACTATTATTTTTTAAAAAAAATTAAAAGCTTGTAAATAGTGATGGATGCAAAACTGAAAAAAATGCACCTTTATTTCCAAATAAAATATTGGCACCATACATTGGGATAAGGACATAATTTAAATGGTGTGATAACTGGGACACATGGGCAAATAAAATGCATGGATTTTAATTATGGTAACGTATTATTTTAAGGCTATAATGGCCAAAAATTGAGAAATAATGATTCTTTTCATTTTTTCTTAATGTCCCTGTTGTGCATTTCATAAAAATGATTCTTAGCAAAATGTACCCCCCAATTTAGTGACGGAAAAAATAAGATATAGATCAATTAATTGTGAAAATTAGTGATAAAGTTATTGGCAAATGAATAGGAGGTGAAAATTGCTCAGATGCATAAGGTGAAAAATGACTGAAGGCTGAAGTGGTTAATGATCTTAATTAACCATAAATACTTACCTTTCATTATTCTCATGACAGTATCCTCAGAAATGATCCAGCGCCATATCCTCTCATTACCCGATGAATGACGGAGAATTCCTGCCCTGATGATGGATGGACAGTACCACACACATTGATCCCATTCCCAGCCCTGGACTTGCTATACTAAGTATGGCAAGCCCCAGAGCAATGACTTTCTGAGTTATGCTGCAGAATGTCACATTTTTTCTTTGAAATATTCAAAATCCATATTCTCAAAAACTGCAAGATCTTTTTGAAAGATGTTTTTTCCTTTTGTTCCCACAGTTCTCCTTAACATACTCTGAAAATTTGCTTTTGGTAATTCTAGAATGTTTGTGGGCTTTACTATTAATCACTAAAGTTGGCAACCTTTGACTTCAATGTTAAATATGAACGCAAACTTTACTATGAAAATTTGCTGTAAAATGCAAACATTCATTATTTCATCTGGCAAACGTTTCTGCCATCCCTATGTGTATGTTGTCCCTGTGTTTGCATAAGTTTCCCCAGTTGCAGTACTCCAGTTTCCTCCCACATCTCACATACATACACAGATAGGTTGAGAGGCCTTTGCTGCCTCTCACAATAATTGGAGCATTGTAAAATGACCAACATGCTGAGAATACACCATGAGTTTTTTCAGCAGATAGATGGCTGAATAGATAATTTTCGACAGGTTTGATCAGATTTTGATCATTTTTCTGATTGATTTTCAGAAAATCAATCAGAAAAATGATCGGAAAATCAATCGGAAAAATTATCAGAAAATCGATTGGAAAGTAAATCCGCCAAACAAAACCCTCATTGCGTATTCCCAGCATTAGTTTATCTACCATGGTTCTGTAAACACTTGTAGGCAGCACACTTTAAAGCACCTCATACCTCCACCGAGGTTGGGTTGGGGGTAAATAGACATGGTCCTCACCACTCCCCTTCTGCCACCTACTCCGTTTCTGCCACTCTCCCAGCAAGTCCACACAGAAAGGAGAATGTGCTTAAGACACGCCACTAGGAATCCCTCAAACATCCACCTTGCCAGGCAGTGCTGAAAGTGCTTTCCTGCAACTGCTTTCCTTCAGGGACAGAAGACCCACTGCCCAAGAAGCCCTTTGATCACTCCACCACACAAGTAATCTGATGGAATTAAATTTTTTAACAAAAATTTCAGGAAATCTCTACTAATTGATACACAGTTATACACATAATTTTTTAACATTTACAATAATAGTTCCCTGGTGATAGCTGGCATGAAGCCACACTGCAACTGTTCTTGCTGACGCCCCCCCCCCCTCACACACACACACACACTGCAACTCAGGTCCTCCATCCTTGGGTCTAATATTTCCACTACTTCTAGACAGCTTTATGAATGGAATTATTCCATGATATCATCCAGTTATGTCACCTGCTAGCAATGCGGTACCCTGCTGCTTTGTCTGCCCAGACTACAGCTAGTGCTCTGAGCTGTCATTTAGCATCGCCGTCTAATTCTCAGGTCCCAGTTCCAGCCTCATGTTTTCACTGTTTTATGTCTGCTTTTTGACAGGCATTGCATATCATCATCAAGCTGCAAAGTAGCAACAAATCTATTTGTTCTGTACATCACGTTAGTTTCCAGCTGGTGTTTGTGTGACTGTCTTCTGGGTAGTCCACTTTGCTCCCAATCCCACATCCCATAAACAGGTTCAATGATTCCTTTTAACTGGCTACAAATTCTGCTATTTTACCACATTTAAAAAAACAAAACATTTTTTTTTTCTATTTCCACTTTCAATTTTATTTTCTGAAAAACTAGAAGGTCTTTTTGATCTTTACTTTTGCTTTTTTCTTACTGCTCTCCCTAACTTACCTAGCAAGTTTGGTGATTCTAGCACATATGGGGGATTTAGTATTAACCTCTAATTTTGGTCCCTGCCTTTAAATTCACAAGAAAATGTTGCCAAAAGTTTGTGGAACCATGAGATCTGAGGAAACTTAGCTATTAAACATCTGTATGTCTACTTATTTTCCACACCTGGACCAATCCGTTGATTGGTGTTAAACATTAACTTCTCCAGCCTGCCACTTTCCGTTACAACATAGTATGCAGATAAAGAAAAAAATCATCAATTAAGCTGAAACAATATGTGTCCTCAATATATGGATCCAAACTCGAACACTTTGGGGTTTTCATCAAAAGTTATTTCAATACATGGAGCCGAACTAAAAATAAAGAGCAATTCTTAACAAAAGATGAGTCTCCCTTTAAGTGTCTATTGTATATTTTATTGATGCAGATCACAGATGAGTGCATCATTCAGTACTACAGAGTCTGTAAACACCATGATGTGTATTCTTATGTCACAAGGGGGTGGATTTATGAAAGCATTACCGAAATTTTTTTCTTCTTAAACAGTTCTAATCAGCAGGGGGGGGGGGGGGGGGGGGGCAGTACTGCATGGTAATAAGAAGATTACTAAATCTTACTTAACAGTGGCAGTTTAGCATGAATTTCTAGACCAGCACTACAGTTAAGAACAGTGCAAATCCATCCCTAACCTGCCACAGATTAAGAAGTGCTTAAAGGGGTTCTTTCGCGAATGAGGAAAAAATAAAAAGTGGTTTATGCATAAACTATTAAACATCCTTCTAAAATAGTGTAAAAAGTTTTTTTAAAAAATTAAAGGTTTCATCAATACAACATGTAATGTAAAACAGTGACGTATGAAGGACTGTGAGGCTAATCCACTTGTTAGGGGTGTTTTTTTTTTTACTTTCGTTTACAATCATAACTGCTGCCTACATAGTTTTCAGTGGTATAACCCCCTTCTAGCAGGAATCACCGTTATAGCCCTAACAGCTATAACAGCTGAGCTCTGCTGAGCTGCTGAATATGTGTTTAGATTGTTGCTAGGCAACCAGACCCAGTGCAGAGACTTGTTTTGTGAAAAGAATCATAAGCTGCTGGGAGAATCAGTCCCATCTACACCATATGATTCTATTCAATTTCATTCGATTCAATTTGATTCGATTCATTGATTTGATTCAATCTGACATGTCCGATTCATGATTTGATTCAATTTGAATCAAATTAAATCGAATCATGAATCGGACATGTCAGATTGAATCAAATCATATCAATGAATCGAATCAAATTGAATCTAATCTGACAGAGAATCATATGGTGTAGATGGGACTGATTCTCCCAGGAGCTTATTACTCTTTTCACAAATGAGTCTTTGCACCGGGGTCTGGTTGCCTAGCAACAATGTAAACATATATTGTGAAGCTCAGCAGAGCTCAGCGGTTAGGGCTATAACAGCGATTCCTGCTGCTAGAATTGGGTTATACCACTAAAAACTACGTAGGCAACAGTTATGGTTGTGAAAAGAAAGTAAAAAAAAAACACCCCTAACAAATGGATTAGCCTCCCAGCCGTCATCCGTCATTATTTACAATACATGTTGTATTGATGAAACCATTCTTTTTTTTTTAAACGTTGTACACTATTTTAGAAGGATGTTTAATAGTTTATGCATAAACCACTTTTTATTTTTTTCCTCATTCGCGAAAGAACCCCTTTAATAGCATCTACAGCTTCTGCAGCAATGTAGACTTGACATGATTTGTGAATTGCTCCTCCTACCTGCTGCCAGGTGTCCTGTGAAGCTGTTCCGTACTTAACCATTCCAATGCTGGGCATTGATGCAATACAGCAGATGTATTAGTTACCTCAGCAACAACAATCTCTCTCACACACTGCACTGTCTAAGAAACCTTCCAAATTCCTCCTATTTTACCCCAGTTTAAGAAGGAAACTGCACTATTGTGATTTCTTTAATGTCTGAGACAGTTCTGCATGGATTTCCAAAAACCTACCAATATTTTGTCTCAGACACTCGTGATCAATGTCCCCTGTGGACTTTTAATCTAATTTGCATTGTTTGTTTGAGGTAGGTGAGGTTCTACAACATAGAAATGCAATTGATTTCAGGTATTTCCCACATAGTGTGGTTTTCTTCTCAGCCTAATCATCTCAGTTTATGCTAAATGCTACCGTGAGTTGTTGCAAGTCTCTGTTTTATACAAAAATAAATAAATTCCCAAATCAGCAGACATTCTGCACACATGTTGACTGGCAGCAGAGTTTAACAATCAATGTTATTTTATACTATACTGCCAAAAAAAGTCCCTGAAAAAACTGTACAGTTTCTTGTTCCTGCGGTTAAATCTATTTTTTTTTTAAGACTTGTATGATTTACTATTTTGAATCTTAATTCATTATAACAAAAAAGAGCAGTTTAATAGCCTGATAAGTTATCTAACTACTTCATAATGACACTTCATATAGTACTATTGAGTAAAAACTGATTCAAATGCAGGAATAACCTTAAAGAAAAGCTGCATGGATATTCCAGGCAATACAACATGCATTGTATTATCACTTGCATTTGTAGTTATATCCACATCAGTCTGGTTCTTACCATCCAGTGTCCCATCAGCAGCAATTCTCTTCTAAGATGAATGTATGAGAACGAATAACTGTATTTTATATTTCTTTTAGAAAGTGAATAAAAATAAAGATACCATTTAAGATACACATATTCATGTAAGATTCTTAGTAAGATAATATTTTGGGGAAAGTGCATTTCCAAATCTGTGAATTTAGTACTAAACATATTAATCCACACGTGGAGAACAAAGAAACTGCCAATCCTCTACAGACCTATGCATTGTAATTACATCTATTGTTATGCTAGTGAAGAATCTCCATCTTGGATCAGCTCTATTCATGTGCCTTTAGTTTCTTTTGTGGAATGCTAATGAAGTTATCACCTGTCTGGTAGAGCTGGGTTGATATAAAGAGGTCTAGAAACTGTGCTTTAATACTACTGTAAATACCCTTTTTTGATAACAATGAAACCTTTTTTAGCCAATCAAAATCCACCTCATACTAGTGAATGGAGGAGATGTGAGTATAAGATGGGCCAAACATCAGTCACTCAGGTAGAAAGATCACAGAGAGACACCAGGAATAAGGAGTCCAATACTAAGTCCTGCAAGGTAACTATGTCCTTTCTGATTTCCTCAGCTAAAATCTGGTTCTAATTGCATTTTTGTTCTCTTTTTGTTGTGGTGTTTTTCTTTCTGTAATGTGTGTTTTTAAGTGAAATATAAGTTATATTTATGAGTTTGATATTAGGTACTTTAGGGTAGGGAGGAGGCGCTCTATAAGAATGTTGAAAAATGTAAAACAATTTAATAAAAATAGATAAACTTACCTCAAATGAGAGACACCAATCAGTGAAATAGAAGTTTATTCATGCACATGGCACGCTAGATGATCCATTTCAAAGGTGTTGTCCTGATTACTAATGTCAATAGTAGACTTGTCTGCAGACAAGTCTGCAAGGCTGGGACAGATGCTCCTACTCTCTACTGACTTGTTTCCATACATTTTTGTTGACTTTAGAAATAGGGAAGACATCACTGAAACAGTGAAGATAGTATGGGCTTGGTTCACTAAGACAAATAGCATGCCTTATCCAAGTTAACACACCTTACCAGAGATAACAGTCCTTATCAAAAGTAACACGCCTAATCAGAATAGCATAGCGAATGCTATGAACCCACAGGGGCTCAGGGCAGGATGACTGGAGCTCTCATCATTGCCAATTAGCAGGCTATGCTACCCTGATAAGGTGTGTTAACTTTGATAAGGAGCGTTATCTCTGATAAGGCGTGTTAAGTAGCATAAAGGTAGCCATACACTGGTCGATTTGCCATCAGATTCGACCAACTGACAGATCCCTATCTGATCGAATCTGATCAGAGAGGGATCGTATGGCTACCTTTACTGCAAACAGATTGTGAACCGATTTCAGCCTGAAACCATTCACAATCTGTTGTGGTGGTGGTGGTGGTGCTGCCGCCGCTCCCCCCGCCCGCATACATTACCTGCTCCGCCGGCGCGACTCCAGTCCCCAGGTCACTGCTGCTCTGTCTCCGCTCTGGTCTCCTGCCCCGACATGCTTTACTTCTTCCTGCCCGGCAGGAAGTTTAAACAGTAGAGCGCCCTCTACTGTTTAAACTTCCTGCCGGGCCGGAGGAACTGAAGCATGCCGGAGACCAGGGCGGACACGGAGCAGCGGTGACCGGGCGTAGACGTGCCGGCGGAGCAGGTAATGTATGCGGCTCTATTGCGTCGGTCGTCGGGTACTTGAATGCCGCTAGCGACGCGCTCCCTACCCGCGGGCGATCGACGCTAATTTTCCGCACGCAGCCATCAACGGGATCGGACAAAAAGGATCGAAATTCGGCGTGTAGCGCGAACGATTGGCAGCAGATTCGATTCCAGTGATCGGGCCAGTGTATGGCCACCTTAAGGCATCCAATTTGTCTTTGTGAATCAAGCCCAATCTCTGTCAAGTATATAAATGCATCTCCTTATTTTACTGATTAGCATCAGTCTTGTCAAATAAGTAGATAAATACCTTATTTTTTATTACTGTTTTTAAACCTTTTATTATCCTTTTCTGTTGCCTTCTCCTTACCCTAAGAAATATCACCCCAGTGGGGAATTTATCTTTAGGTGGTCATTTATGACTTACCTGAAAGTGCTTGTTTGTTTGAGGCCTCTAGCCTGATTTTGCGAGTATCCCACTTTTTATGATACCTTTGTTTCATATTGACTTGTGCACTACACTATATAGCAGGTCCAGACCTCTCTCTCTCTATATACCTTTTTCTTTCACTTGCTTCTGGATGATTCTAGGACACCAGACACCCACAATTGATATTAGATAGAACAGGTCCACTTGCTGTTTTAATAGACCACATTTATGAAAAACTGTAACATTTTATATGCATGTGCACACATACAACATTAGTTTGGTTGTAAAAAAAAAGACATCTGTCCATCAAGTTCAATCGGGGGAAAAAAAAATCACTGAACTTGCACATATCTCTTGCACAGTGCTGCATAATATGTTGGCACTTTAAAAAATACTGTAAATAAATAAATAATAAATAAATATCCCAGTTGATCCGGGAGAAGATAAAAACCTGTACAAGCTTGGACCAATTAACCCTACAATGGAAAAATTCTTTCCTGACAACATGTAAGGTCTACACTTGATCAGGATTCCCTTACAGTATGTATTATCAGGAGAATAAAAGGATGTAGAGAATAAGAGGTAATATCATGTCTTGCCATTGGTGCTGCTCCAGGAGTAGGCTGTGTGAAAACAAGAAAGGCAGATCTATCTGCCTTGACAGCTTACTCATGAGTGCATATTATTAGACAGATCTGAACCTCAGCATCCTTTAGATCCCCTCCATTCTCCCGCTGTATACATAAGCATTTATTTATTTATTTTTATCATTATTATTTATTTAGTGCCAAAATCTTTTATAGCACTGTATATGTGCTCAAAGAATGCGCTTACAATCTAGTGAACCTAATCCACATATACACAAAGAGTTGTTTCCTGTATATAGATTTGTGATGTATCCACTGATGTGAAATATGTTGGAACTTTCCAAATATACCGTGACTATAATGAAAACATTAATCATCTTTCTATTTAGCTTCCTTATCTTTACAATGTTAGAATTGATTTTTTCTCTGGAAAGGAATTGTCAGTGTGTCTTTTATGTCTGTTGTGTTGTTGATTTTAGGCTAAATTGTTCCTTTAGGCTAAAAAGCCATTTGAATAACACACACATAATAATGCATTACAATGAGTGTGAACTCCAATGGAGACTGGCCATAGACTATAACACAAAGCCTGCGTGCAGCAAGTTAGAATAATGCAATCAGTCACAATGCAGTACTGTGACCAGCCCCATGGAACTGTATGGGTAGCGATGGTGGGCAATTCCCATTTCTAATTCTGCGGAAACGCTGCTTTCCACCAATGCCAATTTCTGATTTCCTTTTTACCAAATTTCAAATGTTCCATCTTTTGATTTCTGTTTTTCCAATTTCCGATTTTCCATTTTTCAATTTCCTTTTTTTTCCGAATTTTTTATTTTCCATTTTTCCGATTTCTGAAGAGTATTGTGTTTGTAATTTTTTTGCATCAGAGAATGCAAAAAAATACGAAAATCTAAAATTACTGCTGTAATACAATTTTTTCGGTCAAATTCTGCATTGTCTGATTGGTCCGAAGCTTCCGAGTTCTGTGATTGGACTAAAATGACTTAGTTGCGGTAAATCGGAATTCTGTTTTCCAATTTATGATCAAAAATTATGATTGCCGATCGGAATTGTGTAGATTTCAGTTCCGCGGAATCCGAGTGAACATCCCTGTGTATGGGCAGGGAACTGACATGCTGAATTATTATGCAACACAACTAAGCACTGTGGACAGGGCCTCAATGCACACATCTAAATCATGTTTTGTTTTTACTGTGTAAAAGTAATCCTATTATGAGATCATATTGTATCTGTTCTTGTGTTCAGGCTGTGAAGACTTTTCTTTATAACTTAAAGGACAACTGAAGTGAGAGGGATATGGAGGCTGCCATATTTATTTCCATCTAAGCAATGCCAGTTGCCAGGCCCTCCTGCTGATCCTCTGCCACTAATACTATTAGCCATAAACCCTGTACAAGCATGCAGCAGATCAGGTGTTTCTGACATTAATGTCAGATCTGAAAAGACTAGCAGCATGCTTGTTAATGGTGTTATTCAGATACTACTGCAGAGAAATAGACCAGCAGGGCTGCCAGGCAACTGGTATTGATTAAAAGGAAAAAAATATGGCAGCCTCCATATACCTCTTACTTCACTTCCCCTTTAACGTGAATCTGAAGTGTAAAATAAAACAAAAAACAGATAGTTATCTAAGGAGAGGGAAGGCCCTGGGCTCTATACAGCCTTCCTCTTCTCTTCCCAGTGTCCTTGGTCTCCTGCACGCTTCTCCCTTATATATATATATATATATATATATATATATATATATATATATATATATATATATATATACATATATATATATATATATATATATATACATATATATATATATATATATATATATATATATATATATATATATATATTACAGGCAAAGTACGAGATCAGGCATTCTATAGAATGCCCGAAGCGATTAGGCAATGTACAAAATGTCTGTTTCATTACGTACTTTGCCTAGGCATTCTATAGAATGCCTGAAATCATTCAGGCAAAGTGTAGAATACTCGGTTCTCTATAGAATGCCTGCTTTTTTCCGCACTTTGACTGTAACAGCTGCATATCTATGCTGCCAGTAAGGCTAGTGATGATGGGTGCATGCATGCTAATATTTACTGTTTGTGGAAAGTGCTGCTGTGAAGGAGCCTTCAGGTGCTGCCAGGGGGAGCCCATGAGCAGGAAAGAGGAGAGAAAAGTTGGACATGTGCAGGGGAAAAATGGCAGTTGGGTTTTGGTAGTTGAGGCAGGGAACACACTTGTCTTTCAGTTTTCTGTGCAAGTTTTTCTGAACACCAAGTGTGTTTCTATGCAGGAAAACGTGCATGTTGTTTTCATAGCAGCTGATGTAATTGATAGAGAAAACTGACAAAATGTGCGGAGTCATCATGCAGAATGTCAGGTTTTTTTCTGCACGCGAACAACATATTAAGTGTGAACTAGCCCATTGATTAACATGAGTTCTCAGTTTTTCTGTGCAGAAAATGCGCACGAAAACAGTCAAGTGTGTTTCCTGCCTCAAGGCTAGTGAGGGGAAGGGGCCTTAAAAGCCATGATGCAGCAAAAAATAAGTTTAGAGTCATGATACAATGCTCTACTGCAGCAAGAAATAAGCATGATTTTTGTGAGAAAATAGAGGCAGAGACTAAAGAAGAGACCAGCCATTGGTGAGACTGACAAAGCAAAGCAGAGGCACAGACAAGAGAGCACTACTGAAAAACTAAAGTAAGGAAGAGAAAGGGAGCTGCAGACATAACAGGAGAGGAGAGAGACAAAGTACGTAACAAAAACAGACGTTTCGTACTTTGCCTAAAATGGTCAGGCATTCTATAGAATGTATCATATATATATATCTTACTATACTGTCAGAACTTCTCATAATAGTGTAAAAATAACATGTAATTATTTAATTGCAGGTGCGATAAAAAGCTGAATTCCTGCTCTACTCTAAAAATATCTGACAATAAAGTGGATCTCCAGCAGCCCATGATGAGCCACAGAGGAGACAAGCCGCATCGCTGCTCAGAGTGTGAGAAAAGCTTCACTCGTCCATCAGAGCTTATTAGACACCAGAGGAGTCACACTGGGGAGAAGCCATTTTCTTGTCCTGAATGTGAGAAATGTTTTAATTTGAAATCAAACTTGAAAAAACATCAGAGGATTCATACTGGAGAGAAACCTTTTTCCTGCTCTGAATGTCAGAAATGCTTTACTGTGAAATTACACCTCATAGCACACCAGGGGATTCATACTGGAGAGAGGAATTATTTGTGTTCAGAATGTGACAAATCTTTCACTCAAATGTCAAACCTTATACAACACCAGAAGATTCATACAGGAGAGAAGCCGTTTTCTTGTCCTGAATGTGAGAAATGTTTTACTGTGAAATCAAACTTGAAAGCTCATCAGAAGATTCATACTGGAGAGAAACCTTTTTCCTGCTCTGAATGTCAGAAATGCTTTACTGTGAAATCACACCTCATAGCACACCAGAGGATTCATACTGGAGAGAGGAATTATTTGTGCTCAGAATGTGACAGATCTTTTACTCAAATGTCAGACCTTATACAACACCAGAAGATTCATACAGGAGAGAAGCAATTTTCCTGCTCTGAATGCCAGAAATGTTTTACCAGTGAATCAACCCTCATAGCTCACCAGAGGATTCACACTGGAGAGAAGCCGTTTTCTTGCTCTGAATGTGAGAAGTCCTTCAGAACTCAAAAAGTCTTCAACTTTCATATCCGGATTCACACAGGAGAAAAACCATATAAATGTACAGAATGTGACAAATGCTTCACACAGAAGGCACATCTTACTCAGCATCAGAGAACTCACACAGGAGAAAAGCCATTTAGTTGCTCAGAATGTGACAAGAGCTTCTCACACCAGTCATCTCTGAGGAGACATCAGAAGATACATGAGCGAGTGGATGTGAGCCTGTAAACTAACTTTAATTAAAAGTTTCTTTTAAATATGCATTTCAGAAGCTTATATAGCGTCAGAGACCATGTATAGTATACACAGAAAGTAAATGTTTTTTGGTGATTTATTACAAAAAACTGCAGATGAGGTGAACTTTGATCAGCTAGTACAGTGGTTCTCAAACTTTTCCGGGTCAAGGCACCCTTGATGACTCTAAAATTTTTTCAAGGCACCCCTTAGCAAAAATAATTATGGTTGCCATATTTTGCATTAAATATTGCCAAACTACTGTATATGTATTACAAACACCATATGAAATATTCCCCCTCTAGTTACATAGCATCCCAGTTAGGCAGGCAGTGTCCCCCCTTAAGGTAGGTAATGAAAAGCTTAAGTTAGGAAATGTCCCCCTTTAGATAGGCTTTATCCATATTACACCTCTAGTGGTCCCCTTTAGTGTCCCCCTTTGTCCCTACTAGGTGGTCAGTGTTCCCCTTTAGTTAGGCAACATACCTCTTTAGGTAGGCAGTAGCCCCATTTAGATGGGCAACAACCCCTTTTAGGCAGACAATTACCTCCTTTTAACACCCCTGCCTTTCTTTAGGAAAGCAACATACCCTCCAGACTGATTTATGTTTGCAAGTTAAAGGAGGACTCTGCCTTATTATGCTTAGGGATTTGTGGAAGGGTCTCTGAGTAATCATGTTTGATGATTTAGAGGGGAGAGTCCTGCCTTAAATCCCCAAGCATAATAAGGCAGACTATCCCCTAAATTCATAGATAAAATTATGCAGCACTTCCCCTTTCAAATACCAAAAATAATGAGGTATAGTTCCTCAAACATACTTAGGAGTTCCCCTCTAAGAAATGCACTGAGGGTGCTGGAGAGAAAAGAGCAGGGTGAGGGTGCTAGGAGCAGAGTGGAGCAGAGTGTGAGGGTGCTAGGAGCAATGTGAGGGGTGCTAGGAGCAGAGTGTGAGGGGTGCTAGGAGCAGGGTGAGGGGTGCTAGGAGCAGAGTGAGGGGTGCTAGGAGCAGAGTGTGAGGGTGCTAGTAGCAGAGTGTGAGGGTGCTAGGAGCAGAGTGTGAGGGTGTTAGGAGCAGAGTGTGAGGGTGCTAGGAGCAGAGTGAGGGGTGCTAGGAGCAGAGTGTGAGGGTGCTAGGAGCAGAGTGTGAGGGTGCTAGGAGCAGAGTGGAGCAGAGTGTGAGGGTGCTAGGAGCAGAGTGGAGCAGAGTGTGAGGGTGCTAGGAGCAGAGTGTGAGGGTGCTAGGAGCAGAGTGAGGGATGCTAGGAGCAGATTGTGAGGGTGCTAGGAGCAGAGTGGAGCAGAGTGTGAGGGTGCTAGGAGCAGAGTGTGAGGGTGCTAGGAGCAGGGTGAGGGGTGCTAGGAGCAGAGTGTGAGGGTGCTAGGAGCAGAGTGGAGCAGAGTGTGAGGGTGCTAGGAGCAGAGTGTGAGGGTGCTAGGAGCAGGGTGAGGGGTGCTAGGAGCAGATTGTGAGGGTGCGTGGAGCAGAGTGTGAGGGTGCTAGGAGCAGAGTGGAGCAGAGTGTGAGGGTGCTAGGAGCAGAGTGGAGCAGAGTGTGAGGGTGCTAGGAGCAGGGTGAGGGTTGCTAGGAGCAGAGTGTGAGGGTGCTAGGAGCAGGGTGAGGGGTGCTAGGAGCAGATTGTGAGGGTGTGTGGAGCAGAGTGTGAGGGTGCTAGGAGCAGAGTGGAGCAGAGTGTGAGGGTGCTAGGAGCAGAGTGGTGCAGAGTGCGAGGGTGCTAGGAGCAGAGTGTGAGGGTGCTAGGAGCAGAGTGAGGGGTGCTAGGAGCAGAGTGTGAGGGTGCTAGGAGCAGAGTGTGAGGGTGCTAGGAGCAGAGTGGAGCAGAGTGTGAGGGTGCTAGGAGCAGAGTGGAGCAGAGTGTGAGGGTGCTAGGAGCAGAGTGTGAGGGTGCTAGGAGCAGAGTGAGGGATGCTAGGAGCAGATTGTGAGGGTGCTAGGAGCAGAGTGGAGCAGAGTGTGAGGGTGCTAGGAGCAGAGTGTGAGGGTGCTAGGAGCAGGGTGAGGGGTGCTAGGAGCAGAGTGTAAGGGTGCTAGGAGCAGATTGTGAGGGTGCTAGGAGCAGGGTGAGGGGTGCTAGGAGCAGATTGTGAGGGTGCGTGGAGCAGAGTGTGAGGGTGCTAGGAGCAGAGTGGAGCAGAGTGTGAGGGTGCTAGGAGCAGAGTGGAGCAGAGTGTGAGGGTGCTAGGAGCAGAGTGTGAGGGTGCTAGGAGCAGAGTGAGGGATGCTAGGAGCAGATTGTGAGGGTGCTAGGAGCAGAGTGGAGCAGAGTGTGAGGGTGCTAGGAGCAGAGTGTGAGGGTGCTAGGAGCAGGGTGAGGGGTGCTAGGAGCAGAGTGTGAGGGTGCTAGGAGCAGAGTGGAGCAGAGTGTGAGGGTGCTAGGAGCAGAGTGTGAGGGTGCTAGGAGCAGGGTGAGGGGTGCTAGGAGCAGATTGTGAGGGTGCGTGGAGCAGAGTGTGAGGGTGCTAGGAGCAGAGTGGAGCAGAGTGTGAGGGTGCTAGGAGCAGAGTGGAGCAGAGTGTGAGGGTGCTAGGAGCAGGGTGAGGGTTGCTAGGAGCAGAGTGTGAGGGTGCTAGGAGCAGGGTGAGGGGTGCTAGGAGCAGATTGTGAGGGTGTGTGGAGCAGAGTGTGAGGGTGCTAGGAGCAGAGTGGAGCAGAGTGTGAGGGTGCTAGGAGCAGAGTGGTGCAGAGTGCGAGGGTGCTAGGAGCAGAGTGTGAGGGTGCTAGGAGCAGAGTGAGGGGTGCTAGGAGCAGATTGTGAGGGTGCTAGGAGCAGAGTGGAGCAGAGTGTGAGGGTGCTAGGAGCAGAGTGTGAGGGTGCTAGGAGCAGGGTGAGGGGTGCTAGGAGCAGATTGTGAGGGTGCGTGGAGCAGAGTGTGAGGGTGCTAGGAGCAGAGTGGAGCAGAGTGTGAGGGTGCTAGGAGCAGAGTGGAGCAGAGTGTGAGGGTGCTAGGAGCAGGGTGAGGGTTGCTAGGAGCAGATTGTGAGGGTGCTAGGAGCAGAGTGGAGCAGAGTGTGAGGGTGCTAGGAGCAGAGTGGAGCAGAGTGTGAGGGTGCTAGAAACAGGGTGAGGGTTGCTAGGAGCAGAGTGGAGCAGAGTGTGAGGGTGCTAGGAGCAGAGTGGAGCAGAGTGTGAGGGTGCTAGGAGCAGAGTGGAGCAGAGTGTGAGGGTGCTAGGAGCAGAGTGTGAGGGTGCTAGGAACAGGGTGAGGGGTGCTAGGAGCAGATTGTGAGGGTGCGTGGAGCAGAGTGTGAGGGTGCTAGGAGCAGAGTGGAGCAGAGTGTGAGGGTGCTAGGAGCAGAGTGGAGCAGAGTGTGAGGGTGCTAGAAACAGGGTGAGGGTTGCTAGGAGCAGATTGTGAGGGTGCTAGGAGCAGAGTGGAGCAGAGTGTGAGGGTGCTAGGAGCAGAGTGGAGCAGAGTGCGAGGGTGCTAGGAGCAGAGCAGCAGGCAGAAATTGTGTTGTACTGAGGACGTGGGGGGGAGGGCAGACAGCGTGGGCTGACAGTAAGGAGAAGGCATTATCTCACTTGTCACACATATTCTACGTTGCACATGCTTTGTCTCTGCAGTCCCTGGCCTGGTGAAGATCCTCTCTCTATTCCAATTCGTACACTCCCGCCTCGCATCACTAGCTGTTCTCCGTGGGGAGGCGGGGCTACTCGGATAGCCAGGCAATGTCGATTAATCCTCTCCCCCTTGCCTCCCACTGTGCTGTCAAACAAAGTACAGGGGGCGGGGTAGGGATCCTCTCTCGCTAGCTCTGCAAGCAGACACAGCCAGCCTGCATCTGTGATAGCACAATGCAGAGCAAGACTTTGAAGTACTGCAGAAGATTAGAACAGTACTGGGAGGGCAGCTGCGGCACCCCTGGGATGAGTTCACGGGCGCACCAGGGTGCCGCGGCACCAGTTTGAGAACTTCTGAGCTAGTACACTAAAACCTAACTGATTTCCTAATATACTTTTACATTTTTGCGCAATAGACAGTAATTCTATAAGGATATCCATCTAATCACTGTTTTATTTACTCTTAAAGGACCTTTATCATTAAAAAAAAAAAAAAAATGAAATCCATGTGTATGCATATTTTTTTCAAAGTGTAAAATACGTTTAGAAATCTTTTTTCCTGCCACTGTAACTTGCAGTAGTTTGTAAAGATCTAACAGATCTGATAGAGGATCCATCTCCTCATAAGGGAATCTTATGTTTTTAAAAAAGCACTAACTGGATGGCAGGTGCTCAGGTAGGGAGGCTGGTCAGCATCTATGCGTATCTCCTTTCCAGCAAATGCTTTTGTAAAGAATAAAAGAGATAGTGAGAATCCCACATGAGGAGGCGAAATAGTTCAAAACTTGTCAGATTTATATTACCTACTGTTAGCGATAGCTATTGTACTTCTAATAAGTTTTTTTTTTTTTGCTGCGATAGTGGTCCTTTAACCTCCCTGGCATTCAGTTTCTGGTGCATTTCTGTGCATAAAGTGATCCAATTTATTTTCATAACCCCTTCTGTCCCCTTCTGTCTCCAGTGTGTCCCCTTCTGTCTCCAGTGTGTCCCCTTCTGTCTCCCATGTATCCTCCTCTGCCCCCCTGTTTATCCTTCAACTCCCCCCCAAGGTGTACTATGCAGAGCAGCAGCTTGACTCACCTAATCAAAAGCTTCACCTGCAATCTGCTGAAGCCGGCACTAGAGGTGCAGTGAAGGAAAGGAGAGGTCTGTGATTGCCAATGGAGCCGTTGATTAGGTGAGCCATGTTGCTGCTTCTCATAGTACACAGGAGGACACACGGGGGGAAGGTGGAGGGTAAATGGGGGTGGGCAGAGGAGGACAAACCAGGGCAGAGGAGGGCTCCTGGGTGGTATGCCTGGCACTGCACCGGGTATACCACTTTCAGCCCATTTTTCTTGCCCTGCACAGAGTCAGGCATCTTGCCCAGGAGGTTAAGTTTATGATCTGTAAATGTATCTTACAATCGGTTACTTTGCATTCATTGAACGTGATTATCTATGATTTCTATAAGTGCACAGAGGTGTGTCGTTTAAGAAAATGATGTCAATTTAAAGTTGATTTCTTTTCGTCTTTATCTGCTTATTGATTGATGTGTTAATGTGTTTCAAGTTTAATTCAATAAAACCTGAAATTTCTTTAGTATTTTGCTTTGCTGAAAATATTGTTTGCATTGTTATTCTATGAAGTGGGCCTTTAGACTGATTGCCAAAGCAATTAAAAAATACCAAAACAGGGCTCACCAAACTGGTTTATCCCAAATATTCAATCAACAGAGCATACAAAAATGTTTTGAGACAGAAGACTGAGCATCTGAGGAAGGGAGAGCGGCCCAAACCCTTGTGCCAGTCTTCCTGTACATTCTTGTGATTGAATAATTGTGATAGCTCCAGTTTTTTGTTTTTTCACTGGTATATCTGGGTGTGGTGGTATAAGGGCACCGCTTGGCCCAGGAGAATCAAGCAGGTGCTCACCCACAGCAGGTGAAGAAGGTCATTTTGGTGCCCGCACTGCCCCGCGCTGCACCTAACCTGGGCACCACCATAGACATAATGTTATTATGCAAGGGTAATACAGGGATCTGGGAATCACCACATCCCAAATTACTTCTCCCTCCGAGTTGCTACGACTTAGAGGAGGAATAGTAATGACCACGGCCTGGAATTTGTGCAGTAGCAGTGTGCTCTGAGAAGACTTGGTGATGGTGAAACGCCATGTATGCCACAGCAGAGGCCTCCTATGCTGCCAGGGCTGCCCTGTTTGGTATCTGGGTGGTGAGGTACAGGAGCATTGCTTGGCCACACCCACAGCAGGGGCCTCCCGTGCTGCCTCCTGCCAGGGCTTCCCTGTCTGTTACTTTAATGGCTGCTGCTGCCTCCCCTTCATTCATACACAGACCTCAGATCAGTGGTAATGTAAACAGGAAAGAGTGTCACAGTGACCACTGCAGTTGTGGAAGTGAGGTCATTGCTCATTTCCTGCATTTGAAGTATGCTACATGGTTACTTTGTGCTGATCTGCAGGTCTTCAAGTGTTGGCGATAGACAGATTTCAGGAAGCTAGATACACCCACTTACCCAGTGACACCAATGCCCTATATGGGGGGGGGGGGTTGCTGGAAAGACACCTTGGGCTACCTATACTGGGAGTGGCTATATAAACTTCAGAGACACCTTGTTTAAATATACTGGAGGCTACTGTCTTTGCTGGGGGTTCAATTTTGACTACCTACCTATACTGAAGGGGAGGGGGCACCTTTGACTGCCTATTATTAAAGGAGAAGGGCCTCTGACTAGCAGGGGGAGGAGGGCCATATATTGTTTGCTACTATATGATGTGTCCATGTTCCAGGTGCATCTTGTAGACGTTCTCCCTAAATTATTGTGTCTTCCTGTGTCCCCTATGTGTCCTCCCGTGTCCCCATGTGTCTTCTTCTGTCCCTATGTGTCCCATTCTGTCCCCAGTGTGTCCCTTTCTGTACCAGAGTGACCCCTTCTGTTCCCAGTGTGTCCCATTTGTCTCCAACTCTCCTTGTGTCTCCACTCTCCCTCCCCCCATCTCCGCTCTTCCCCGTGTCTCTGCTCCCCTGTATATAATTACCTCTGTCGGTGATCACAGACTTCTTTTCTCCTTCACAGCTCCACTAACGATGGCTTCTTCTGATAAAGCGATCAGCAGAAGCCAACACTGGGGGAGCTGTGCAGGTCTGCGATCACAGAGGGAGCCATGGATTAGGTGAGACACGCTCCTGACACTGCTAATTATATACGGGGAGTGGAGACACGGAGAGATAGAGACACACGGGGGGGGGGGGGGGGGGGGGGGGCATTACAGGGAGTCCATGATGTTGCGGCGGGTCGGTGGTCCCTATCGGCAGGCGTTCCATAGGATGGTGTTTCCCTGAATTTGGCATATAAGAAGCAGGGGGAGAAAAAGTGTGTCTTATATGCTGAAAAATACGGTACATGTGTGTGAAAAATATTTTATTGGCATACTAACAAAACATGAATCGCAACACATTGGTCATGTAAAGGCGTTACAATTTGGTTCCATGCCTTTTGAAAAATAAACAGTTCATTACATTTTTGTATAGCTGTAGTTAGTGTAGGTTATCATAACAGA
The DNA here is from genome assembly GCF_040937935.1 of Hyperolius riggenbachi. Taxonomy (NCBI): domain Eukaryota; kingdom Metazoa; phylum Chordata; class Amphibia; order Anura; family Hyperoliidae; genus Hyperolius; species Hyperolius riggenbachi. Next base: position 57,169,287 of record NC_090648.1, read on the forward strand.
CAATTTGTGTCTATAATGAGTAAAATAAAAAAATACAAATATAACTATAACAGTAACCTCCACAGCGTTATCAGACTCATCATACATGCTCATGATATATTGACTATGCACCCAGTTCTTCATTTTGACTCCTAGAACATCAAGAAACAGCACTTATCAGTTTTTCTAATCTGGCTAAGCTTTAAGACTCATTTTAAACATATCATAACCAGAGCCGGGACAAGGTCCTCCAGCACCCAAGGCTGAGACACCAAAGTGCGCCCCCCATCCCCCCCACCCCAGCCGTCACACACTGATTGCTATTAGACTAAGAGGCGCCACAGGGCCTACAACCTCCCCAACACCTTATCTAGTTATCTGGCTTGCAGTCACTGCCATGTATCCCTTTTTCTTGTTTCTCTCTGCTTCAAACACAATTAGGAATGACAGCTGAATGAATTCTGCGCCCCCTCCTACACTGCGCCCTGAGGCTGGAGCCTCTCCAGCCTATGCCTCGGCCCGGCCCTGATCATAACCACCGTTCCCCTCCTATAAGAAAAGTATTGGCTGTTCCTTGTGAGAGAGAAAATTGTTTTTTCGTGTTCACAGCTTGTATTCATTATTTGGATCACTTCTGAAATAGTCAATGTTGTTTTAACCTTCCATTTTCTGGAAATAGATATTTTAGCTGCGGCATAATTGTATAGTTACATTTTGGGAGTGCAATGGAAGGAAAGGCACACCTATATTAACCTCTCTGGCGGTCTATTAGAAACCGCCAGGGGGCAGCGCAGCACTATTTTACATTTTTTTTTTAAATCATGTATATTTATTATTTATAATGATTTATTAGTAATGTATATTGATATTGGCATACTGATGTAACTATAGTGTATAGCACATACATGTGAAAGTCTGACCCATCGCCCAAATGTGGCCCTCAGAACCATTAAATGTGTCCATCAAGTGGTTTTTATGCTTGCCATTATGTTTGGCCCTCTCTAGTCCACCTGGGAAGCTATTATGAATGAAAGCCTTTTATAAGATACCTTTGACGTCACTTTCTTAAATCTACTTGAAAGATCGTTGGTTTGATGACGCAACTTCGTTTTTTCTATTGGCCATTAACTTTGACGTTTCTTCCATTTTCCTTAACGAATACATCATTTGGAATATGTAGATTGCCACGTCACTTCCATATCATTAGTTCGCTAATTATCGTATTGTTTTCACCTTTTCATCAACCTTTTCACAGCCATTTTATGAATCCTCATTAAACAATCGTTCGTTGTTCGGCACGAACGATCATTGTCGTATGTGTGTACGTAGCTTAAGGCTTAGCTGTTCCAGAAATGTAAATCTACCTGTTACTTTGCATGAGCTATACATAAATTAAATGCAGAGTGTTCTATTTTCAATTTCCAGAAAATGTTTGCCAAAGTATCTAGTATTTTTGTGTTTTTGTGTTTATCACAAAAACACAAAAAAATAGTTAGATAACCGTACAAAAAAGCCTGAGAGTTCAGAAAATGATCTTTTTAAATGCACATTTTTTACCATGAAAAAATCAATATTTTTTTTCCCCAAAAATTTGCAAAAAATGCAAAAAAACCTCCCCAAAATTTATTTTTGAATGCATTTTTGCTAAAAAACAAACAAATTTAACCCAATGTTTGCAAAAATTAATGCGAAAAAGAATATTGATATTTTCACTCATCAATGATGGCATTAGACACAGCTTTCCAGTGGGGAAAAGAGGAGGAGTTTGTAGCTCTTAAGGCCCATACACACGTCGGATTTTAGCGAACGACCCGTCGTTTGAACGTTCCGTCGTTTGGACGTTTCCGCGTCAAATCCGACGTGTGTACAGACTATCGTTCGGGTGATAAGACTGGTTACCAACGATCCGCCGGGCGGATCGCTGGTAACCAGTCTTATCACCCGAACGATAGTCTGTACACACGTCGGATTTGACGCGGAAACGTCCAAACGACGGAACGTTCAAACGACGGGTCGTTCGCTAAAATCCGACGTGTGTATGGGCCTTTAAGGTCCGTACACACGCCGGACTGCAGGCAACGACGGGTCCGTCGTCACCTCCTGCTGGGTGGGCGTTCCAGCGACAGTCCGGCGTGTGTACAGTCTGTGGGCGGACTGATACGGCTGTTTCTGAGCGATCCACTGGGAGGATCGCTCAGAAACAGCCGTATCAGTCTGCAGACAGACTGTACACACGCCGGACTGTCGCTGGAACGCCCATCCAGCGGGGGGTGACGACGGACCAGTCGTTGCCAGCAGTCCGGCGTGTGTACGGACCTTTATGAGTTTCTTTATCAGTTTACTTGCAGGTGTTGTTTCTCCAAACAAGCTCAGGGGAAGCGTGTATGTAAAATAGACATTCATCACATACTGGGGAACTGTAGTGTCTGAATGGATCCTTAGTGAATGTAAATAAACCAGGCATTTGTATGTGATGATGTAAAGCTCTCTCTTGAAGTGAATTCTTATGAAAGCCAGTGTTTGGTCAGTACCCCCTGAGCAGAGGTGTATTTAAAGGGGTGTACATATGGCATCTGCTATAGGCGCCCCTTTTGTCTTGCCTGGGAGGGGCGCATCTGTGAGCAAATACATCCCTCCACGTCTGAGCACCGTCTGGCTGTCCCTGGCCACTAGTGCTATTACCGCTACCACTACGCTGCTCGGCGCCCAGCCCGTACTGCATGAGGAGAGGACTGGCATCCTGCCAGCTTCTCCCGTTGGCCTGGCAATGTCAGCACCACTCGTACCCCCCTCCTGATTGGCTGCTTGGAGCCATGTGTTATGTGCCGCAGTGCCTGACGGGGGTGCAAGAAGATTGGAGGAGGAATGTGTGAAGCTGTAGTTGCCGCGGTGACAGCTCTCCAGATTCCAGAAGTCCCTGCCTTGCCTTCCCTGCAAACATGGGTAACCCTATGCTGCAGGGTTGCCAACTTTCAATATTAGGATGGGCAATCCGTCCTACAAGTTGTTCAATCCTGCAATTGTTTAATGTGCATGCACGCAGTATAGGTTCCCAGGCGGCTGAAACAGAAGTATTAGGCCTCCTCCGGTCTTACCTCCAATCAGTAAAACCCTTCCTTGTCAGTGGCACTCTCTCGCCAGAGAACAGGAGTGAGGCAGCTGGATGAGCCCGCCCCACACATCTCCGTACATGACAACAGCAGCATGCGGGTGAGTGTGTCCAGCATGGTATGTCTTATTATCCTCCTCGTTCTTGTTCTTCCACATCCAGATGGCAGGAGAAACAGCAGGAGAGGTGATTTGTCCGGAGAGGAGAGTTTGCACTTTGCTCTGCTTGTGAATTGTCACTGAGCGACAGACAGTATTTTATTACAGTTGAGCATTAGGCTCACTGCTCACTCAGTAACATCACTCCGAACAACTGGACTGGTGCAGTGTCCTAATCTCCCCTACAATCTTCACCCAGATGACTTGTGCAGACTATTTAGCTAGCAGACAGAAACCAGGCAGTGATCAGAACATGCCAGCGTGAGTGACAAGTAAGTTTATCAACTTTCTGCAGTGAAAGGGTGTAGGGGCTCCAGGAAGGGAACCTTCTGATATGCAGATCTCTGGCCAGCTGTGACCTGAGGTCAGCTCTCCTAATGCCACTTCCACTTCTTTTTCTAGGCTTGATTGTTAAAGGGATACTTAAGCCTATGTGAAAAAATCAGTTTTACTTACCTGGGGCTTCTACCAGCCATGGTGAATTTTTTGAAATTAAAATGTGTGAATTAAAAGGAACCTAAATTGAAACAAACAAAAACAAAGTTTCATTTACCTGGGGCTTTTTCTAGCCCCCTGTAGCCTCCCTGTGCCCGCTCACAGACCGATCCTCCAGTCCCCTGTCGCCACTTAGTTTTGTTCTTGCCGACTGGCCAGTTCATGGCAAGAGCAGCCTGTGCAGCCCTGGCCGCACACGTCCTTGATCACGTTCCCATCACCGGGAGCATCCTGCACATGCGCAGTACGTGATTTTCACAGTGGCCAGCCACATGGCTAAGTCGGTAAGAAAGAAACTTAGTAGCAGCGGGGGCCCGGAGACTCAATCTGTGACGGCGCAGGCACAAGGCTGCAGGGGGCTAGTAAAAGCCCCAGGTAAGTGAAACTTTTTTTTTCAATTTAGGTTCCCCATAATTCACACATAATAATAAAAAAAAAGTTGGAGAGGGTGGGGGGACGTGTGGGTGGTTAGAGTGGGGGCTTTGGGATTGTGGGTTTCGGGGGGCGCAATTTCAGTGCTCACCATGGGCGCCATCTTCCCTAGGTACGCCTCTGCCCCTGGGCTGAGTCACATACTATTTGTTTATTTTGTATAAATATTCCTTTTTTAGCAAATACCTTAAGTTCTGAATTTGGGTTCCAAATTATTTTATAAAAATTATGTTTACATTGATTTTATGAGCAACCGAGCAGCTCGGGGTCACCCGAACCACTAGGAAAGTATAGAGGTCTAAAGCCCCATCTACACAATACAATTCTACATTTCGATCAGATTGAATTCGATTGATTGATTAAATCCGACCGATCAGGATTCGATTTGATTGGTAGTGTGATCGATTTGACATTGTTTTGCATTGATATTCGACCACCATACTGATTGAATCAAATCCCTATCGGACATGTTGGATTTAATCGATTAATCAAATTTGATCCGATCAAATCACATGCAGAATTGTATTGTGTAGATGGGGCTTAAAAGAGACTGAAAAGCACTACTACTAAAAAGCAATGCTAAGTATAGTTTGCCTTCTTAAAACAGAAGGAAACTTCTGGGGCATAAAGAGATAATTTGCATGTGCAGCAGTGGTGCATTGTGGGTAACCACAAATGTTCACTTATAGCTGAATGATTGCAAGTTTCCTTCTGTTGTAAGAAGGCAAATCACACCAAGCATTGTAATTACGCTGTGCTAACATGTTCAGCAGTTTTTTAGACAGTTTATAGTCATGGGACTAAGTGCCCCTTAGAGGAACTCAAAAGCTAATCATTATAATAGCCACTGTCTAATATCTCAATGTCCAATTCACTTGGGGAGGGAACAATTCACTTATCTATACCTTCTTGGGGATGTGAGTAGTGTTGGGCGAACAGTGTTCGCCACTGTTCGGGTTCTGCAGAACATCACCCTGTTCGGGTGATGTTCGAGTTCGGCCGAACACCTGACGGTGCTCGGCCAAACCGTTCGGCCACATGGCCGAACTAAGAGCGCATGGCCGAACGTTCCCCGAACGTTCGGCTAGCGCTGTGATTGGCCGAACGGGTCACGTGGTTCGGGCCCGAACGCGCTCTGATTGGCCGAACGGTCACGTGGTTCGGGTAAATAAATACCCGAACCACGTCATATCTCCGCCATTTGTCTGTGGGTTTAGCTTTGGGTAGGCAGGCAGGGTAGTTCGCTCTCCAGCCACGCTAGCCAGGGTCCCCCCCAGTCATTGTGTGTCGCTGCTGGGAACAGTAGTACACCGCTCGCTCAGCCACACTATATATAGCATTGTTTACTGCCACTGTGTACCTCGCTCAGCCACGCTATATATATAGCATTGTGTTTTCTGACACTCTGTGTACACGGCTTAGCCTGACTAATATAGCATTGTGTGTACTGCCACTGTGCACCTCGCTCAGCCACGCTATATATAGCATTGTGTGTACTGCCACTGTGCACCTCGCTCAGCCACGCTATATATAGCATTGTGTGTACTGCCACTGTGCACCTCGCTCAGCCACGCTATATATATAGCATTGTGTTTTCTGACACTCTGTGTACACGGCTTAGCCTGACTAATATAGCATTGTGTGTACTGCCACTGTGCACCTCGCTCAGCCACGCTATATATAGCATTGTGTGTACTGCCACTGTGCACCTCGCTCAGCCACGCTATATATAGCATTGTGTGTACTGCCACTGTGCACCTCGCTCAGCCACGCTATATATAGCATTGTGTGTACTGCCACTGTGCACCTCGCTCAGCCACGCTATATATATAGCATTGTGTTTTCTGACACTCTGTGTACACGGCTTAGCCTGACTAATATAGCATTGTGTGTACTGCCACTGTGCACCTCGCTCAGCCACGCTATATATAGCATTGTGTGTACGGCCACTGTGCACCTCGCTCAGCCACGCTATATATAGCATTGTGTGTACTGCCACTGTGCACCTCGCTCAGCCACGCTATATATAGCATTGTGTTTTCTGACACTCTGTGTACACGGCTTAGCCTGGCTATATAGCATTGTGTGTACTGCCACTGTGCACCTCGCTCAGCCACGCTATATATAGCATTGTGTTTTCTGACACTCTGTGTACACGGCTTAGCCTGACTATATAGCATTGTGTGTACTGCCACTGTGTACCTCGCTCAGCCACGCTATATATAGCATTGTGTTTACTGCCACTCTGTGTACACGGCTCAGCCAGACTATATAGCATTGTGTGTACTGCCACTCTGTGTACACCGCTCAGCCAGACTATATAGCATTGTGTGTACTGCCACTCTGTGTACACGGCTCAGCCAGACTATATAGCATTGTGTGTACTGCCACTCTGTGTACACCGCTCAGCCAGACTATATAGCATTGCGTACTCTGCCAGTCAGTGTGTATATTGCTGGGATCAGTAATACTCCACTCACCGCCAACCACTATATGAGCTCACCATGAGTTCCTCAGAGACCTCCACTGTGAGCAGCACTCCCAACAACAGCAACAGCCAACGCCCCACGCAAGCTATAACATCCACTACAGCAGCCAGTGGTCAGCAGCAGCCCTCTCCGGAGGAGAATGTTGTGTCCATCGGTCCGTCGCCAGAACGATTAATGAGGGCTGCCATTGAGGAGATGATGGGGCCTGATGTGGAGGAGGAGGTCGGGCTCAGGCCAGCATCCCAAGTTAATGTTGAGGACGATGAGGGGTCTGTGTCTGGGGATGTTGGGGTGGCAGAGGTGGTGGGTGGGTCAGACTCAGGAGAAGAGTTGTATGATGAGGATGATGATCGGGACCATCTGTATGTGCCTCAGAGTCCGACCCCGGAAAACATGTTGTATCGTGTGTTTAGGTACTAAAATCTGCGTTCCCACTTCCCAGTACTGCCTGCAGTGCCCGGGTCCACGGATCCATATAATTTTTTGGGCAGCACTATCAAACTGTGGTACTATGAGTGAGTTGCCATGGTCCTTCTGTGCTGCCTGTCACACTCACCGTCTGTCTGCAGATGGATTGTTCAACACAGCTACGCCATCTGACATGTAGTCCTGGACCTTGACCATCTTCTCTAGGCGATTGGTGTTGGAGGACGTGGAACTGCCCGATTGCTGTTCTGTGGGCTGCTGCATGGGTGTCAGAAAATGTTCCCACTCCAAGGACACTGCCAATACCATTCCCTTTTGGGCACTAGCAGCAGCTTGTGTTCTTTGCTGCCCTCCTGGTCCTCCTGGGTTTGCTGAAGTCAGTCTGTCGGCGTACAACTGGCTAGAGAAGGAGGAGGATGTCAATCTCCTCTCTAAAGTCTCCATCCTCAAGGGCCTGCTGGAATTGTTCCATTTTTGACCTGTCTGACACTTTCTTCAATCAGTTTTTTAACATTGTGTTTGTATAAACTGGGTATAAACCCAGTAATTGGTGTTGTCCAGATTCCAGAATAATGAATAATAATGAATAGTGAATAATGCGCGGGCCGCGTTCAATGCAGTCTAGCATGAATTGAGCCATGTGTGCCAGAGAGTCCTGCCAGACTCCTCTATCTTCATGTTCTTGTAAGCGTTGTGATTGTTGTGATGCACCATATTCGTCACCAGCATCACTTTCTTCCTCTTCTGCTGTCCTTTCCCGCTAAATTGTGGAAGTCCAACGTGCACCGCTCTGTCCCTCGGCAGTGGGGGCATCCAATTCCTGCTCCAACTCCAGCTGTTCCTCGTCCTGTTCTTTGTCATAGCTGGGACCAGAGTTTCCTGAGGCAGGTTGCCTGATGTTGGTATCATCACGCTGATCGTTTTCATCTTCAGAATCCCCCACTTGCATCATGCCAGCGGTTTCCATCTTCAACATTGATTTCTTCAGTAAACACAGCAGTGGTATTGTAATGCTGACTGTAGAGTTGTCACTGCTCAGTCACGCAACGTGGATTGCTCAAAATTTTGGAGGACTTGGCAGAGATCCAACATGGTGGCCCAATCAGATCCACAGAAGCTTGGTAGCTACTAGCTGCTGGAATGCGCCTCGGCACTGCGCAAAAGCGTGCTAGCATGTGCAGCGTAGAATTCCAGCGCGTAGGCAGGGACATCACCCAGCGAGCGATGGTGCGCTAGATTGAAGCGCTCCTGCATCTCTTGGTGAGTCCTTCAGAAGCGGTACTGGACTTTTAACAATGTTTTTTTTTTTTTCCTTCAACAGAAGATCTGCCACGTTGGAGTGAGGAGGACGCCGCCGACCCCGACACCAAGCTGAACCCCGGCGAACTCCAAGCAGAGGATCTTCAGGAACCCTCAAGGCTTTGAGCAAGCTGAGGAGGATCAGCAGTCCCGACGAGACCTCTCCTCATATGCGACTGAGTGCAGTGGAGCTCCCCAGAACAACCTCTCAGTTGTCACTTTGTCACTGGTCACTTTGTCACTTTGTCACTTTGTCATTTTGTCACTTTGTCATTTTGTCACTTTGTCACTTTGTCACTGGTCACTTTGTCACTTGGTCACTTGTCCAGATGATCTCGGTACACCTCCTGAGATTCAAATTCCTGCACACATTGCTCTGGGATTTGGGTGTGATGAATGATGCATCTAACTGGCCACCGGAGGCAATTAAGGCCTTCAAAACATTGAAAGCAGCTTTCTGTTCCGCCCCCATTTTGCGTCATGTTGAGTTGTTGACGTCATGTTCATCCTCGGCCTCGCCTTGCATTTCAGTGCGAGGTGCATTTTCCACAGAAAAAGGTTGTGAATCCGGGCACAACATTTGTGGCTGTTCCATTGACCTTTCACAGGTAGAAGATTGTGGGGGTGGGAATAGCTCCTCCGAATAGCCCATTGTGTCCTGAAAACTACTCATTGCATTGCTTTGCGCACACATTTTTTTGTCCTCATGCAAGGCCTGAGTTGCACCTGAAAGCGTGGCCTTCTCCTCCTGCGCCTCCTCCTGTTCCATCACATCTGCTGCTGCTGGGTTAGCGTTGACGCCCGGTCCCTGTTTATTGAACCTCTTATCTTTATTACATTTATGACTGCATGGCGGTAAAAAGCATGCTATCCGCACGCTTCTTGTCCTCATGCAAGGCCTGGGTTGTTGTGTCTCAAAAAGCATGGCCTTCTCCTCCTGCGCCTGCTCCTGTTCCATCACGTGTGCTGCTGCTGCTGGGTTACCGTTACCGGTCCCTTTTCCTGGAACCTCTTCTCTGTATTACATTTATGACTGCATGGCGACAAAAAGCATGTTACCTGTCCAAAGAAACATGACATTTTCCACATTTAAAAGACAGTTTTTCCTTTGAAACTTTACAATCAATTTTCTCAAAAACTATAAGCTCTTTTTCAAATTTTTTTTTTCCTCTTGTACCCACTCCCAAGGTGCACATACCCTGCTAATTTGGGGTATGTAGCATGTATGGAAGCTTTACAAAGCACGAAAGTTCGGGTCCCCATTGACTTCCATTATGTTCGAAGTTCGGGTCGAACACCCGAACATCGCGGCCATGTTCGGCCTGTTCGGCCCGAACCCGAACATCTAGATGTTCGCCCAACACTAGATGTGAGAGGGAAGTGTGTTCAAAAATCCATACTACAAATGGAGAACATACAAACTCTATGCAGATACTGCCCCACCCCAGGTTTGAGCCTGGAACCTCAGCACTGTAATGCAAGAGAGCTATCTACTATGCTTCTATATGTATATATTCCTTTTTATATGAATAATTACCTTTCCACTCTCTTATCACTATGTAGAATGATTGCATAATAATAATAAAGTGTTTATATGAAGTCAACATAATAATGCTCAATATAATGATATGTATCTATTTATTATAATAATAAAACTAGGAACAGGTAGAGATGTTGCGAACATAGAATTTTCCTGTTCGCGAATGGTAAACGCCAACTTCCGCAAATGTTCATGAACAGGCAAATCTAGCGAACTGCCATAGACTTTAATGGGCAGGCAAATTTTAAAACCTACAAAGACTGTTTCTGGCCACAAAAGTGATGAAAAAGTTTTTTCAAGGGGTCTAACACCTGAATAGGGGCATGCCGGAGGGGGATCCATGCCAAAAGTCCCACCAAAAATTACGGAGCTGACGCAAAGTCGGTTTTTAATCCCTAAAGGGCAGAAATCACATTATGTACAGCTCTGGGTGTTAGTGAGCTGTGGAGTGTCACAGACAGAGAAATGCAATATTACTATCATAATACAGTGAAATAATAATGCATTGGAGTGATTCTGTGCCTGCTACTTAATGAGGCAACAGCACAGCAGTAGTGCGCACATAGCTCTGGGTTTCATTGGGCTGTGAAGTGTCACACACACAAAAAACACAGGAGACCAATGTGCTAGCCCTCAACAGGGCTGTTTTGGATGCTTTCACAACAAGTGAGGAACAAGAACACAGGCCTAGCTAATGCTTTCCCTACCTATCTGCAGCAAGTAGCCAGCCAGCAGAGAACTGATCCAATATGGCCACCGCAACTGCTTTTTGGGGGTCCAGGAGGGGGTGCTAGCTGATTGGCTGCCATGTGTCTGATAACTGTGAGGTAAGGGGTCAAAATTTAGGTCAACAATAATGTATAGGGGGGGGGGGGGGGAATCAAAAACGCTAAATGTTTGCTGTTCGGCGCAAATACAAACAGCGGATGTTCGCAGCATATTGCTCACCGGTTAGGAGAGGCACTTATCATCACAGAGGTGTAGTGATTATTGTTCTTGCCTTGCAGCACTTTTCCAGCCTAGATACATTGTCTGTATGTTCTCCACATGTTTGTGTTGGCTATCTCTGGGAATACAGTTTTTCTCTCACATCCCAAAACATGATGGTAAGAAGAGTAAAATGTGACAATGGGCAGCACGGTGGCGTTGTGGTTAGCGCTCTCGCCTTGCAGCGCTGGGTCCCTGGTTCGAATCCCAGCCAGGGCACTATCTGCAAAGAGTTTGTATGTTCTCTCCGTGTCTGCGTGGGTTTCCTCCAGGTACTCCGGTTTCCTCCTACATTCCAAAAACATACGGATAAGTTAATTGGCTCCCCCTAAAAAATTGGCCCTAGACTACACTACTTACACTACATAATATAGACATATGGCAATGGTAGACAGGTTCCAGAATGCACAGTGCATTGTAGTGTGCTATGTATGGGCTTTCTACCTGCAGAGTAGTCAGAGGACCAATGACTAAAGCCTTGTGGACATCTGGACTGAACATGGTGGCCTGTTCTGATTTCTTTTAGATTATGTGAATGGCTGTGTGTGAGTTTGTTGTTTTTTTCTTTCTATAGAATTTTCAAGTATGTAAAAGATACACCTCAAATTCCTTTAAGGAATGTCCGTGTCTATTCTGCTGCTCTTTCTGGCTTCAGACATTCAGCATATGCTCAGTTCGTTCAACTTTTAGTCAGAACACCTGATCTCCTGTGGCAGCAATCATTACCGGCAGAAAACCAAAAATACAACCACACAAGTATTGTTTAAAAAGAAATATGGCTGCTTCCATATCTCTATCCATACAATGTCATTTTATAGTGGACATTAACTCTTTCACAGAACAGAAGGAAAACATGGAGAAATGCGCCCTGCATGTATTTAGAGAGTTTAGCTTCATCTGTGACTAATCAACTGTAATTTGATCTCTCAGTGGTGTCAGCTGGCTGCCGTGACAAGCTAATTTGCAGCTTATTTGTAAACGCAGGATGTTAACCCTATGTCTCCTTTCATGAAAGCAGGAAGTAGGCACACTGCAGATTTTTTGCAGGATTTGTATCAGCTTTAACACAGACATGTCTTATTAAAGGTTATTATGCTGTTGCTTATCTTCTAGAGCAGAGAGCAAGTTTTGAGTTCAGGCGCGCTAATGGATCTGCTGCAGACATTTTTGTGTCAGATCTCACAAGGCACCTTTAGGGGTCTTTTTGACCCCATACCTACATAGTTTTGCAGGCCCGGATTTACCTCACAAGAGCCTATAGGCACAGGTGTCCTGGCACCTTAGATTTCCCCCTCCATGAACCTACAAACCCTGGCCCAACTGCAGCGCAAGTGTGCTGGCTGGCCCAGCTGTCACTTTCCTCTTACTTCCCTTGCCTGTCATAGATAACAACAGGTGCCCCTAAGTATTAAGTAACCAGAAGTAACATCAGTGTAAAGTAGCTAGAGGTGCCCCAAGCATTAGGTAGCTAGAGGAGCCCCTGCATGGAGGGAGATTTCATCAGTAGAATGTAGAGAGCTGGGTGTTTTGTAGAGAGCTGGGTGTTTTGTAGTATGAGTGTTTTTGTTGCTTAATATTTTATATTGTTTTGGATATTCTGTGATAACAACTGAAAATCAATACCTAGTGTTACGGCACATGACCTTGTAGCTGTGTCCAAGTCAATCTGATTCTAATGATCAAGTGTGCCAAGAGCAGGAATCTTTTTCTAAAATCAGCGTGAATGAATGAGAATGAATAATTGCAGACACATTTAGGACCCCAACATTTTGGTAGGACAAGGGAACTTTAATATTATATATGTTTATATATATATATATATATATATATATATATATATATATATATATATATATATATATATATATATTAGAAAGGTCAGTTTGAGTGTTTAATATTTCATATTATTTTGGATGTTCTGTGATAACAACTAACAATGAATGCCTAGTGTTAAGGCACATGTAATTAAATGGAGATTCCACTTTTGTTAAAAACAAACATATAAATAAATAAATATTTGCAATAAACACAGATCACTCCTGCACAAATCATTTTGCAATTTTATTTTAACACATTTTTTAGAACCATCAGTGACCATAAGCTGAAAATATTCTTTAGTGGAGCCTCAGCTGCAATACACTCTGCACTCTATTTAAGGAGCTGTTATGATGAGACCCTCCAGAAATTCCTTCTTGCCACAAAAGCAATTAGCAAATGTTTGTTCAACACCTAAAAACAAAATATATTAAGCTGAAACAATACCTGCCTTTACTATATGGAGATAACCTGAACACAGTTTTTCCTCAACAAACTTAGAATGTGTCACATTAATCTATGTAATACACAGAGACAATCCAAAAATATTCAGTTTTCCTCAACAAAAGTTGAATTGCCCTTGTCATTTCCAGAGAAAGCCAAAAGAAAGCCAAAAGTTTTCTGTGCAAACTATACTCATTAAGAGGGATATGTGGGATGCTTTAGCACTACAGTAATGATTATAAAGCAGTAAAAGATACTGCAGAATATTGATGAGTCTGAATAACCAATAGCAAAACTATCTGCCTTTTCAAGATGCAAAAAGCTGGGTACACACATGAGATAAAAGTCTTTGGAAAATAAAAGATTAAAGGCCAATTTTACCACCTCCATGTAGCAGGAGAGCCATACCTACACAGTCTATTCTTCAGCTGGATACACCGTTCAGATAACAATCTGAGAAATTAATCTAACACATAGGTTTGAACGTTTGGAAGACCGATCATTCTAAAGATTTCTCTTTACTAATCTGATGCTAGGTACACATTACACAATTTTCTGTTAGATTTACCTGCCAGATTGATTTGTTTCCAACACGTCCGATCTTAATTTCAATCCATTTTCCGATTGATTTCCATAGAAGTATTGAAAAAAAATCGATCTGGCAGGTAAATCTAACAGAAAATTGTATTGTGTTTACCAAGCATAAGATTACATTTACTTCCTTTCTTGTACACACCTTGTTTAATGCACAGTAATCTGCAGATCAGATCTGAAAGATTGAGAGATAAGTATCTTTCATCTGGTACTGAACATTTTTTTCTGCATGGGGAGAGCACTGAAACTGTCCATCCTCTACTGACCTATTCATTGTATTCATCTATTGTTATGTTAGTGATCTCCAGCTTAGATCATTCCTTCAATTTGCCTTTTGTTTATACTGTGGAATATTAATGAAATTAACACCTTGCTGGGTGGGTGGGAGTTTCAGTAAAGAGGTCTTGAAACTGTCCTGTCATAGGTCTGTAAATAGACATTTTATTGTTAACAATACGACATTTTCAACCAATCCAAAACCACTTCATTTTAGTAAATGGAGGAGAAGTGAATATAAAATGGGTCAGACCTCAGTCAGGCAGAAGGCTCACAGAGAGATCACAGGAATAAGGGGACCCAATACTACTTTCTACCAGGTAACTATAAACATACTGCTTTCCTGATCTGTAATATTGATTGTATTGTTATTTTGCTTTCTTTAAATCATGTTAATAAGTTAGATATTATACAGAAATGGCTTTTGCATGTGTGACTCATAACTGGATGACACATGTCTGATTTTATATTGTACAAAAGTAAACCTGTTAGAGGGGAAACACTGATGCTGCCGCCAGTGTTAGGTCTGGGCTATACAGAAAATATTTTTTTGCTTGTGATCAAGAGATTTAACTTCCTGCTGAAAGGTGTTTTTTTGTGTCAACTTTGTTTATTATTTATAAAGTTAATTGCAAATAAAATTGTCCATAAAGAGTGTATATGAAATCACAAGGGTAAAAAATAAGTTAATACAGATGACATAATGTTCACGTAAATTATCAGATGTAGCGCTATCATGCTAAGGTGATGTAACATTATAAAAGAGAGGTATAACAATCTAAAAGTTTTGAGGAGAGTGCATTATGCATATATTTAAAAGAAGTGTGTGTTTATTTGAGTGCCATTGTTCTGAATATCAGTCATGATACTGTAATATTATCTAAGTGTCAGTAATTTGTGTGCCACTATTGTCATCCCGTACCTCTTAACACTATTAAATTTAACCTTTTACTAACCTCTCATAAAACACTAACCTTCCTATAACTAAGCCTCAATGTAACATTCAGCCCCATCCCCTTACATTAACCCTGCTATAAGTGAGCCTAGTACTAATCTTTTAGCCAAGCTTTTCAACCAGTAATCCTACATGGCAGCCAATAACAGTACTCAGCTATATTTTATCAATAACAGTATTAGCTATACCTGCACTGCACTCAATCTGGAGTTTGGCGATATAACAACCCAGCACTGATTTTACACTCCTATGCCAATATGCATGCTATGCAAACAGGCAGAGATAAGCTGCCCAATTTAATTGCTTGGCACACTATAGTCACACATGTACACTGAGGTTTATAGCAGGGAGTGCTTTTAAAAATGAAGGAAATCTTGAGAATCCCCCTTGAGGACTTGAACAAGCCTATAGCCTGTTGGTAAAAGGCTCACAGCTGTCAGATAATAATCCCTACAGTAAGCAACAACTTCATAGGAATATTTATTTTTCAAGTGCCAACATATTCTGTGGCACTGTACAGAGTAGGAAAACAAACAAGGGATACATAATGATACAGACAATGATATATGTCAAATATGGACACTGGTATAAAGTACAGAACTGGTCATTACAATAGCAGATGTAACATGATTACAATAGCAGATGTAACATGAAGAATAAAATGTATAGCAGAGTGCAAGCTATTAAATGAATAACATTCCAAGACGCAAAAGGGTTATACAATTGTAACTGATATTCGTGTATACTTATTTTAACCTCCCTAGCATTCTGGACGAGCTCAGCTCGTCCAGCAAAAACTTGCTGAAAGTGTTTTGGACGAGCTGAGCTCGTCAATCCCGCCAGGGAGATTTCCTGTTTCTCTGCACCGTCTGCTGCAATTTTCCCTCATTAGAGGGATTCCCCAGGATGGCTAAATGTCTGACTGTATGCTGTGGATAGCGATCTGTGCTACCCCCAGCATACAGAACAAGCATCCAGCCACCCTGGGGAATCCCTGTGCAGCTGGCAGGGCAGAGAATGTGCTGCATGCAAGGATTCCCCCTTTGTGTGCGGACGGGTGTCTGCTCTATGCGGGCTGGTAGTGGCTGGCGGGGATCCCCTCTGTGCAGCAAGGGGGGGAGGGGTGTCCCCGTTTTATGCTGGCTGGTAGTGGCCGGCGGGGACCCCCCTTCTGTGCGGGGGGGGGGGATGTCCCCGTCCTTTGCAGGCTGTGGGTGGCCGGTGGGGACCCTCCTTCTGGGCAGGGGGGTGTCCCCGTCCTTTTGCAGGCTGTGGGTGGCCTTTAACTCCCCCCTCCCAACCCCCATGCAAGCCCCCCCCCTTCCCCCTGAATTCCTTCCCTCAGTGTGAATCCTGTTCTACTCACCCAGGCTGTCTCCAGCGGCGCCAGCAGAAACCCTTCTTTCTCTAACGCTGAAGTCCTGGCCTGTGACGTTACCGCTACGAGGCTCGGTGACGTCACCAAGTCTCGTAGCGGTAATTACACAGAGCATGAGACTTCGGGGATGGAGGAAGAACGGATTCTGCCACCGCCGCCACTGGAGACAACCTGGGTGAGTAGAACAGGACTCACACCGAGGGAAGGGGTTCAGGGGGAAGGGGGAGGGGCTTGCATGGGGGATGGGAGGGGGGAGGGAAAGGCCACCCACAGCCCACAAAGGACAGGGACACCCCCCCGCCCAGAAGGGGGGTCCCCACAGGCCCCCCACAGCCTGCAAAGGAA
Organism: Hyperolius riggenbachi; assembly: GCF_040937935.1. Classification (NCBI taxonomy): domain Eukaryota; kingdom Metazoa; phylum Chordata; class Amphibia; order Anura; family Hyperoliidae; genus Hyperolius; species Hyperolius riggenbachi. Next base: position 57,186,008 of record NC_090648.1, read on the forward strand.
GGGGACACCCCCCCCCCCGCCCGGCCACCCACAGCCTGCAAAGGACGGGGACACCCCCCCCCCCCCCCGACCAGAAGGGGGGTCCCCACCGGCCACTACCAGCCAGCATAGAATGGGGACACCCCACAACCCACTAAGGATGGGTCCCCCCTCCCTGCCCAAAAGGGGGTCCCCACCGGCCGCACACAGCTTAAGGGAAGGTGTTGGGGGGGGTAGCTTGGCACCCCATTACTGGCTACATGATGAGAAGAGAAGATAGAGGCACTGTTGAAGCATAAAAGGTACCTTTAATCCACGGTGATGCAGACAACGGGGTACACAGTGGGGGTCAGGGGAAGTGCCTGACAGCTGTTTCGCTAAATAAGCTTCTTCAGGGGCAGAGAATGTGCTGCGTGCAAGGATTCCCCCTTTGTGTGCGGACGGGTGTCTGCTCTATGCGGGCTGGTAGTGGCCGGCGGGGATCCCCTCTGTGCAGCAAGGGGGGGAGGGGTGTCCCCGTTTTATGCTGGCTGGTAGTGGCCGGCGGGGACCCCCCTTCTGTGCGGGGGGGGGGGGGGGTGTCGTCCCCGTCCTTTGCAGGCTGTGGGTGGCCGGTGGGGACCCTCCTTCTGGGCAGGGGGGGTGTCCCCGTCCTTTTGCAGGCTGTGGGTGGCCTTTCCCTCCCCCCTCCCAACCCCCATGCAAGCCCCCCCCCCCCCCCTTCCTCCTGAATTCCTTCCCTCGGTGTGAATCCTGTTCTACTCACCCAGGCTGTCTCCAGCAGCGCCAGCAGAAACCCTTCTTTCTTTAACGCCGAAGTCCTGGCCTGTGACGTTACCGCTACGAGGCTCGGTGACATCACCAAGTCTCGTAGCGGTAATTACACAGAGCATGAGACTTCGGGGATGGAGGAAGAAGGGATTCTGCCACCGCCGCCGCTGGAGACAACCTGGGTGAGTAGAACAGGACTCACACCGAGGGAAGGGGTTCAGGGGGAAGGGGAGGGGCTTGCATGGGGGATGGGAGGGGGAAGGGAAAGGCCACCCACAGCCCGCAAAGGACGGGGACACCCCCCCCCGCCCAGAAGGGGGTCCCTACAGGCCCCCCACAGCCTGCAAAGGATGGGGACACCCCCCCGCCCAGCCACCCACAGCCTGCAAAGGATGGGGAAACCCCTTCTCCAACCAGAAGGGGGGTCCCCACCGGTCACTACCAGCCAGCATAGAATGGGGACACCCCACAGCCCGCTAAGGACGGGTCCCCCTCTCCCTGCCCAGAAGGGGGGTCCCCACCGGCCGCACACAGCTTAAGGGAAGGTGTTGGAAGGGGGGGGTGGTAGCTTGGCACCCCATTACTGGCTACACTACACCTGGCACCCCATAACTGGCTACACTAAACCTGGCACCCTATACCTGGCACCCTATACCTGGCTACACACCTGGCTACCTATACATCTGCCTACACACCTGGCTACCCTGACATCTGGCTACATGTAGCTCCCTACACACCTGGCTACACATCTGGGTATTATACTCACCACGTCGCGTACCTCTGATAGCTTCCCCAGTGCCTTCTTCCATGTCCCTGTGCGGATTTTGCTTCTCCCTCAGCGATGACATGTCCCCCGGCGATCGGCGTTGATGACACCAGGGTCACACAGCGTCATCAACATCTTGCAGTAAACACTTTTTTTTTGTTGTTGAATTCAATGCAATAACCGGTATTGAATTCAATATTAAAAAAAAAAAAATAATTGCAAAAAAAAAAAAAAAAAGTTTGAAAATTATTGGAAATTAATTGAACCACTTCTTGAACGGAAATCCTGGGGAAATAGAACGCCAGGGAGGTTAAATGTCACCTTTTTTCTACTAGTGTTCCCAAGCCACATGTATCATTTTTTCTCCTGTATATAAATTTGTGATGCATCCACTGATGCTATGTGGTAACTTTCCAAATATACTATTACAATAATGAAAGTTTTAGTCATAATCTTTGTATTTTGTTTCTTTATCTTTACAATGTTAGAATTGTTTTTTTTTCCTCTGGAAAGGAATTATAAATGTGTCTTTTATATCTGTTGTGTTGTTGACTTAAGGCAAAATTGTTCCTTTATGCACACATCTAAGTAGTTTTTCATTTTCACTGTGTAATGGTTATCTTATTAGTAGATATTGTATCTGTTCTTGTATTCTGACTGTGAAGATGTTTCTCTTTAACTTAAAATAAACCATGTCCAAGGATTGAAATTCATCCCAATCAGTGGCTGATGCCCCCTTTCCCATGAGAAATCTTTATCTTTTCTCAAACGGATCATCAGGGGGCTCTGTATGGCTGACATTGGGCATGATTTACTAAAGGGTGCTAACACAGTTAGCACGCCTAAAAGCTTTGCACGTGCAAACTAGGGTGCTACGTAGTTTGCACGGGAAAGCTGTTACTGTTCGCGTGCTATTTTAGCGCACATAAAAGTTTGTGCGCATAAAGTTTTACGTGCACTACTTTGCATGCAAAATCAGCTGCTTCATGTGTAAAGTATGCTTATCACGCTACTTAGCACGTGAAGCAGCTGATTTTGCACGTGAAGTAGTGCCCATAAAACATTACGCGTGCAAAAGAGAAGAGTCATTTTGCACGTGATAAGCAGCTTTTCACTGGCGTGCTAACAGTTAGCATGCTTTTGTGAATCAAGCCCATTGTGTTGAAACCCCTCTCTGTGGGTGCCTTGTTGCATTGTGGGAAATAACAGCCGTTTCCAACTGCCAAAAATGCAAGCAGCATCTCCTTCCACTGAAATCACCTGCCAGCAGTAAAAAATGTCACCATATGATAAATGTCAGAATGTAAATCAGGGAGAGGAAAGATTTTACAATGGGCAAACACTGAATAAACCATTTATCCATAATTATTGTAAAAATTAAGCACTTATTTTATTTTCACTGGAGTTCCCCTTTAAAGGTACACTATCACGAAAAAAGTAGGCAGTTAAAATCTGATAGACCCGACAGGTTTTGGGCCAGTCCATCTCCCCATGGGGGATTCTCAGGATTTACTTTGTTTCAACAGCATTTCCTGAACAGCAGTTGCAAAGTCTACATGACAAAATAGTGTGCATGTGAGTAGAGAGGCTGGCTGGTATCTAACAATTTTGACAGTTAAACTGCTGTTCAGGAAATGCCGTTGAAAACAAAGAACACCCTTAGAATCCCCCATGAGGAGATGGACTATCCCAAAACCTGTGGGTTTTGTCAGATTTTAACTGCCTCCTTTTTTCATGATAGTAGATCCTTAAGTGATGAGGCAATTGTGGAATGTCTCATGCAATAGCTGTGATTTCTAAGGAACGTTAAAATGAGTTATTTCTGAATATAATGTCATCATGGGCAATATTTATTTGGAGCAAATCCTTCAAATTGCATTTTTCTGAGATGACAATTTTTCTGTTCAACTCTCGTTAATGACAATCTAATGAAAAACAAACAGCATTATAAGCTGTCCCATGCTAATTTCAAATGCCTGACATGATTATTCTATGAAGCATACTTTTGTAGAATATATATATATATATATATATATATATATATATATACACTAGTAAAAATAAGTGCCCATTAAAAAACAGGTGCTAGGCCACGGCTGCTAACCAACCTCCCCCGCCGGAATGCATCCCGCTTGCTCGTGCCCAACCGCTGTCCAAAGTATACAGTATGCATACAGTGAGATATTGTTTGCTTGGCAGTTGAAAAAGGCTATTATTTTCCACAATACAATGAGGTTTACAAACAGCAAACCGTCAGTTCTGGAATCACAGACACAGGAGGACGCAGAGACGCAGGGGCTTTATTATATAGGATATCTTACTATACTGTCAGAACGTCTCATAATATAGTAAAGTTAACATAATTATTTAATTGCAGGTGTGATACAAAAGCTGAATTCCTGCTCTACACCTAAAAGTATCTGTCAACAAAGTGGATATATATATATATATATTTATGTTACAGGCAAAGTACGAGATCAGGCATTCTATAGAATGCCCAAAGCGATTAGGCAATGTACAAAATGTCTGTTTCATTACGTACTTTGCCTAGGCATTCTATAGAATGCCTGAAATCATTCAGGCAAAGTGTAGAATACCCGGTTCTCTATAGAATGCCTGCTTTTTTCCGCACTTTGACTGTAACAGCTGCATATCTATGCTGTCAGTGAGGCTAGTGATGATGGGTGCATGCATGCTGATATTTACTATTTGTGGAAAGTGCTGCTGTGAAGGAGCCTTCAGGTGCTGCCAGGGGGAGCCCATGAGCAGGAAAGAGGAGAGAAAAGTTGAACATGTGCAGGAGAAAAATGGCAGTTGGGTTTTGGTAGTTGAGGCAGGGAACACACTTGTCTTTCAGTTTTCTGTGCAAGTTTTTCTGAACACCAAGTGTGTTTCTATGCAGGAAAACGTGCACGTTTTTTTCATAGCAGCTGATGTAATTGATAGAGAAAACTGACAAAATGTGCATAGTCATCATGCAGAATGTCAGGTTTTTTTCTGCGCGCAAACAACATATTAAGTGTGAACTAGCCCATTGATTAACATGAGTTCTCAGTTTTTCTGTGCAGAAAATGCGCACGAAAACAGTCAAGTGTGTTCCCTGCTTCAAGGCTAGTGAGGGGGAGGGGCCTTAAAAGCCATGATGCAGCAAAAAATAAGTTTAGAGTCATGATACAATGCTCTACTGCAGCAAGAAATAAGCATGATTTTTGTCAAAGACTAAAGAAGAGACCAGCCATTGGTGAGGCTGACAAAGCAAAGCAGAGGCACAGACAAGAGAGCACTACTGAAAAACTAAAGTAAGGAAGAGAAAGAGAGCTGCAGACATAACGGGAGAGGAGAGAGACAAAGTACGTAACAAAAACAGACGTTTCGTACTTTACCTAAAATGGTCAGGCATTCTATAGAATGTATCATATGTGTGTATATATATATATATATATATATATATATATATATATATATATATATATATATATATATATATATATATATATATATATATATATGTATATATATATATATATATATATATATCTTATTATACTGTCAGAACTTCTCATAATAGTGTAAAAATAACATGTAATTATTTAATTGCAGGTGCGATAAAAAGCTGAATTCCTGCTCTACTCTGAAAATATCTGACAACAAACTGGATCTCCAGCAGCCCATGATGAGTCACAGAGGAGACAAGCCGCATCGCTGCTCAGAGTGTGAGAAAAGCTTCACTCGTCCATCAGAGCTTATTAGACACCAGAGGAGACACACCGGGGAGAAGCCATTTTCTTGTCCTGAATGTGAGAAATGTTTTAATTTGAAATCAAACTTAAAAAAACATCAGAGGATTCATACTGGAGAGAAACCTTTTTCCTGCTCTGAATGTCAGAAAAGCTTTGCTGTGAAATCAAGCCTCATAGTACACCAGAGGACTCATACAGGAGAGAGGAGTTATTTGTGTTCAGAATGTGACAAATCTTTCACTCAAATGTCAAACCTTATACAACACCAGAAGATTCATACAGGAGAGAAGCCATTTTCTTGTCCCGAATGTGAGAAATGTTTTACTGTTAAAGCACACCTCATAGCACACCAGAGGATTCATACTGGAGAGAGGAATTATTTGTGCTCAGAATGTGACAAATCTTTCACTCAAATGTCAGACCTTATACAACACCAGAAGATCCATACAGGAAAGAAGCAATTTTCCTGCTCTGAATGCCAGAAATGTTTTACCAGTGAATCAACCCTCATAGCTCACCAGAGGATTCACACTGGAGAGAAGCCGTTTTCTTGCTCTGAATGTGAGAAGTCCTTCAGCACTCAAAAAATCTTCAACATTCATATCCGGATTCACACAGGAGAAAAACCATATAAATGTACAGAATGTGACAAATGCTTCACACAGAAGGTACAACTTACTCGGCATCAGAGAACTCACACAGGAGAAAAGCCATTTAGTTGCTCAGAATGTGGCAAAAGTTTCTCACGCCAGTCATCTCTGAGAAGTCATCAGAAGATACATGAGTGAGTGGATGTGAGCCTGTAAACTAATTTTAATTAAAAGTTTCTTTTAAATATGCATTTCAGAAGCTTATATAGCTTCAGAGACCATGTACAGTATACACATAAAGTAAATGTTTTTTGGTGATTTATTACAAAAAACTGCAGAGGAGGTGAACTTTGATCAGCTACTACACTAAAACCTAACTGATTTCCTAATATACTTTTAAATTTTTGTGCAATAGACAGTAATTCTATAAGGATATCCATCTAATCAGTGTTTTATTTACTGTTAAAGGACCTTTATCATCAAAAAAAAAATGAAATCCATGTGTATGCATATTTTTTTCAAAGTGTAAAATACGTTTAGAAATCTTTTTTCCTGCCACTGTAACTTGCAGTAGTTTGTAAAAATCTAACAGATATGATAGAGGATCCATCTCCTCATAAGGGAATCTTATGTTTTTCAAAAGCACTGACTGGATGGCAGGTGCTCAGGAAGGGAGGCTGGTCAGCATCTATGCGTATCTCCTTTCCAGTGAATGCTTTTGTAAAGAATAAAAGAGATAATGAGAATTCCACATGAGGAGATAAAATAGTTCAAAACTTGTCAGATTTATACCTACTGTTAGCGATAGCTATTGTACTTCTAATAAGTTTTTTTTTTTTTTTCCGCTGCGATAGTGGTCCTTTAACCTCCCTGGCATTCAGTTTCTGGTGCATTTCTGTGCATAAAGTGATCCAATTTATTTTCATAATCCCTTCTGTCCCCTTCTGTCTCCAGTGTGTCCCCTTCTGTCTCCCATGTATCCTCCTGCAACCCCCATTTATCCTTCCACTCCCCCCCCCCCCCAAGGTGTACTATGCAAAGCAGCAACTTGACTCACCTAATCAACAGCTTCACCTGCAATCTGCTGCAGCCGGCACTAGAGGTGCAGTGAAGGAAAGGAGAGGTCTGTGATTGCCAATGTAGCCGTTGATTAGGTGAGCCATGTTGCTGCTTCTCATAGTACATAGGAGGACACACGGGGGGAAGGTGGAGGGTAAATGCGGGTGGGCAGAGGAGGACAAACGAGGGTAGAGGAGGGCTCCTGGGCTGTATGCCTGGCACTGCATTGGGTATACCACTTTCAGCCCATTTTTCTTGCCCTGCACAGAGTCAAGCATCTCGCCCAGGAGGTTAAGTTTATGATCTGTAAATGTATCTTACAATCGGTTACTTTGCATTCATTGAACGTGATTATCTATGATTTCTATATGTGCACAGAGGTGTGTTGTTTAAGAAAATGATGTCAATTTAAAGTTGATTTCTTTTCATCTTTATCTGCTTATTGATTGATGTGTTAATGTGTTTCAAGTTTAATTCAATAAAACCTGAAATTTCTTTAGTATTTTGCTTTGCTGAAAATATTGTTTGCATTGTTATTCTATGAAGTGGGCCTTTACACTGATTGCCAAAGCAATTAAAAAATACCAAAACAGGGCTCACCAAACTGGTTTATCCCATATATTCAATCAACAGAGCGTACAAAAATGTTTTGAGACAGAACACTGAGCATCTGAGGAAGGGAGAGCGGCCCAAACCCTTCTGGCAGTCTTCCTGTACATTCTTTTGATTTAATAATTGTGATAGCTCCAGTTTTCTGTTTTTTCACTGGTATATCTGGGTGTGGTGGTACAAGGGCACCGCTTGGCCCAGGAGAATCAAGCAGGTGCTCACCCACAGCAGGTGAAGAAGGTCATTTTGGTGCCCGCACTGCCCCGCGCAGCACCTAACCTGGGCACCACCATAGACATAATGTTATTATGCAAGGGTAATACAGGGATCTGGGAATCACTGCATCTCAAATTACTTCTCCCTCCGAGTTGCTACGACTCAGAGGAGGAATAGTAATGACCACGGCCTGGAATTTGTGCAGTAGCAGGGTGCTCTGAGAAGACTTGGTGATGGGGAAACGCCATGTATGCCACAGCAGAGGCCTCCTATGCTGCCAGGGCTGCCCTGTTTGGTATCTGGGTGGTGAGGTACAGGAGCATTGCTTGGCCACACCCACAGCAGGGGCCTCCCGTACTGCCTCCTGCCAGGGCTTCCCTGTCTGTTACTTGTATGGCTGCTGCTGCCTCCCCTTCATTCATACACAGACCTCAGATCAGTGGTAATGTAAACAGGAAAGACTGTCACAGTGACCACTGCAGTTGTGGAAGTGAGGTCATTGCTCATTTCCTGCATTTGAAGTGTGCCACATGGTTACTTTGTGCTGATCTGCAGGTCTTCAAGTGTTGGCGATAGGCAGATTTCAGGAAGCTAGATACACCCACTTACCCACTGACACCAATGCCCTATATGGGGGGGTTGGTGGAAAGACACCTTGGGCAACCTATACTGGGAGTGGCTATATAAACTTGAGAGACACCTTGTCTAAGTATACTGGAGGCTACTGTCTTTGCTGGGGGTTCAATTTTGACTACCTACCTATACTGAAGGGGAGGGGGCACCTTTGGCTGCCTATTATTAAAGGAGAAGGGCCTCTGACTAGCAGGGGGAGGAGGGCCATATATTGTTTGCTACTATATGATGTGTCCATGTTCCAGGTGCATCTTGTAGACGTTCTCCCTAAATTATTGTGTCTTCCTGTGTCCCCTATGTGTCCTCCCGTGTCCCCATGTGTCTTCTTCTGTCCCTATGTGTCCCATTCTGTCCCCAGTGTGTCCCTTTCTGTACCAGAGTGACCTCTTCTGTTCCCAGTGTGTCCCATTTGTCTCCAACTCTCCTTGTGTCTCCACTCTTCCTCCCCCCATCTCCGCTCTTCCCCGTGTCTCTGCTCCCCTGTATATAATTACCTCTGTCGGTGATCACAGACTTCTTTTCTCCTTCACAGCTCCACTAACGATGGCTTCTTCTGATAAAGCGATCAGCAGAAGCCAACACTAGGGGAGCTGTGCAGGTCTGCGATCACAGAGGGAGCCATGGATTAGGTGAGACACGCTCCTGACACTGCTAATTATATACGGGGAGTGGAGACACGGAGAGATAGAGACACACGGGGGGCATTACAGGGAGTCCATGATGTTGCGGCGGGTCGGCGGTCCCTATCAGCAGGCGTTCCATAGGATGGTGTTTCCCTGAATTTGGCATATAAGAAGCAGGGACTTTTTGTCACCATTTTGGGGGAGAAAAAGTGTCTTATATGCTAAAAAATACGGTACATGTGTGTGAAAAATATTTTATTGGCATACTAACAAAACATGAATCGCAACACATTGGTCATGTAAAGGCGTTACAATTTGGTTCCATGCCTTTTGAAAAATAAACAGTTCATTACATTTTTGTATAGCTGTAGTTAGTGTAGGTTATCATAACAGACAATTTGTGTCTATAATGAGTAAAATAAAACAATACAAATATAACTATAATAGTAACCTCCATAGTGTTATCAGACTCGTCATACATGCTCATGATATATTGACTATGCACCCAGTTCTTCATTTTGACTCCTAGAACATCAAGAAACATCACTTATCAGTTTTTCTAATCTGGCTAAGCTTTAAGACTCATTTTAAACATATCATAACCATTGTTCCCCTCCTATAAGAAAAGTATTGGCTGTTCCTTGTGAGAGAGAAAATTGTTTTTTCATGTTCACAGCTTGTATTCATTATTTGGATCACTTCTGAAATAGTCAATGTTGTTTTAACCTTCCATTTTCTGGAAATAGATATTTTAGCTGCGGCATAATTGTATAGTTACATTTTGGGAGTGCAATGGAAGGAAAGGCACACCTATATTAACCTCCCTGGCGGTCTATTAGAAACCGCCAGGGGGCAGCGCAGCACTATTTAATTTATTTTTTTTAAAATCATGTATATTTATTATTTATAATGATTTAATAGTAATGTATATTGATATTGGCATACTGATGTAACTATAGTATATAGCACATACATGTGAAAGTCTGACCCGTCGCCCAAATGTGGCCCTCAGAACCATTAAATGTGTCCATCAAGTGGCTTTTATGCTTGCCATTATGTTTGGCCCTCTCTAGTCCACCTGGGAAGCTATTATGAATGAAAGCCTTTTATAAGATACCTTTGACGTCACTTTCTTAAATCTACTTGAAAGATCGTTGGTTTGATGACGCAACTTCCTTTTTTCTATTGGCCATTAACATTGATGTTTCTTCCGCTTTCCTTAACGAATACATCATTTGGAATATGTAGATTGCCACGTCACTTCCGTATCATTCGTTCGCTAATGATCGTATCGTTTTCACCTTTTCATCAACCTTTTCACAACCATTTTATGAATCCTCATTAAACAATCGTTCGTTGTTCGGCACGAACGATCGTTGTCGTATGTGTGTACGTAGCTTAAAGAGACACTGAAGCGAAAAAAAATATATGATATAATGAATTGGTTGTGTACTATGAATAATTACTAGAAGATTAGCAGCAAAGAAAATATTCTCATATTTTTATTTTCAGGTATATAGTGTTTTTTCTAACATTGCATCACTCTATAATATGTACAGATTACACAACACTCAGCATTCAAAAAGGGTCTTTCAGAGCAGTCTGTGAAGTAATTAACTCTCCTCTAACAGAGGAAAAGTAAACTGTTAAATTACAGTTGAGATAATAAAAATCAGATAACAGCCCTCTCCACGACCAAGTTAGTCGGAGAGCTTAATAGCTTTTTTGCATAGAGATAACAACTGAAGTTTCTCAACTCTTAAGGTCCGTACACACGCCGGACTTTAGGCAACGACGGGTCCGTCGTTGCCTCCCGCTGGGTGGGCGTGCCAGCGACAGTCCGGCGTGTGTACGCTCTGTCGTCAGACTGATACGGCTGTTTCTGAGCGATCTGCCGGGCGGATCGCTCAGAAACAGTCGTATCAGTCTGACGACAGAGCGTACACACGCCGGACTGTCGCTGGCACGCCCACCCAGCGGGAGGCAACGACGGACCCGTTGTTGCCTAAAGTCCGGCGTGTGTACGGACCTTTACTGTACTGGAAACAATTAGACTGATGTATCTGATCTTAATGTTTTTTTTCTTAGCTGTACTACACATACAAATCATAATATCATCATTTTTTTTCCGCTTCAGTGTCTCTTTAAGGCTTAGCTGTTCCTGAAATGTAAATCTACCTGTTACTTTGCATGAGCTATACATAAATTAAATGCAGAGTGTTCTATTTTCAATTTCCAGAAAATGTTTGCCAAAGTATCTAGTATTTTTGTGTTTTTGTGTTTATCACAAAAACACAAAAAAATAGTTAGATAACCGTACAAAAAAGCCTGAGAGTTCAGAAAATGATCTTTTTAAATGCACATTTTTTACCATGAAAAAAATCCATATTTTTTTTCCTCAAAAATTTGCAAAAAATACAAAAAAACCCCCCAAAATTTATTTTTGATTGCATTTTTACTAAAAAAAAACAATTTAACCCAATGTTTGCAAAAATTAATGCGAAAAAGAATATTGGTATTTTCACTCATCAATGATGGCATTAGACACAGCTTTCCAGTGGAGAAAGGAGGAGGAGTTTGTAGCTCTTAAGGTCCATACACACGCCGGACTGCAGGCAACGACGGGTCCGTCGTCACCTCCTGCTGGGTGGGCGTTCCAGCGACAGTCCGGCGTGTGTACAGTCTGTCAGCGGACTGATACGGCTGTTTCTGAGCGATCCACTGAGCGATCCACAGTTTACTTGCAGGTGTTGTTTCTCCAAACAAGTTCAGGGGAAGCGTGTATGTAAAATAGACATTCATCACATACTGGGGAACTGTAGTGTCTGAATGGATCCTTAGTGAATGTAAATAAACAAGGCATTTGTATGTGATGATGTAGAGCTCTCTCTTGGAGTGAATTCTTATGAAAGCCAGTGTTTGGTCAGTACCCCCTGAGCTGAGTCACATACTATTTGTTTATGTTGTATAAATATTCCTTTTCAAGCAAATACCTTAAGTTCTGAATTTGGGTTCCAAATTATTTTATAAAAATAATGTTTACATTGATTTTATGAGCAACCGAGCAGCTCGGGGTCACCCAAACCACTAGGAAAGTATAGAGGTCTAAAGCCCCATCTACACAATACAATTCTACATTTCGATCAGATTGAATTCGATTGATTGATTAAATCCGACCAATCAGGATTCGATTTGATTGGTAGTGTGATCGATTTGACATTGTTTTGCATTGATATTCGACCACCATACTGATTGGATCAAATCAAATCCCGATCGGACATGTTGGATTTAATCGATTAATCAAATTTGATCCGATCAAATCACATGCAGAATTGTATAATGTAGATGGGGCTTAAAAGAGACTGAAAAGCACTACTACTAAAAAGCAATGCTAAGTGTAGTTTGCCTTCTTAAAACAGAAGGAAACTTCAGGGGCATAAAGAGATAATTTTCTTATGCAGCAGTGGTGCATTGTGGGTAACCACAAATATTCACTTATAGCTGAATTATTGCAAGTTTCCTTCTGTTTTAAGAAGTCAAATCACACCAAGCATTGTAATTACGCTGTGCTTACATGTTCAGCAGTTTTTTAGACAGTTTATAGTCATGGGACTAAGTGCCCCTTAGAGGACCTCAAAAGCTAATCATTATAATAGCCACTGCCTAATAGCTCAATGTCCAATTCACTTGGGGAGGGAACAGTTCACTTATCTATACCTTCTTGGGGATGTGAGAGGGAAGTGTGTTCAAAAATCCATACTACAAATGGAGAACATACAAACCCTATGCAGATACTGCCCCACCCCAGATTTGAGCCTGGAACCTCAGCACTGTAATGCAAGAGAGCTATCTGCTATGCTTCTATATGCATATGTTCCTTTTTATATGAATAATTACCTTTCCACTCTCTTATCACTATGTACAATGATTGCATAATAATAATAAAGTGTTGATGTGAAGTCAACATAATAATGCTCAATATAATGATATGTGTCTATTTATTATAATAAGAAAACTACGAACAGGTAGAGATGTTGCGAACATAGAATTTTCCGTTCGCGAATGGTAAACGCCAACTTCCGCAAATGTTCATGAACAGGCAAATCTAGCGAACTGCCATAGACTTTAATGGGCAGGCAAATTTTAAAACCTACAAAGACTGTTTCTGGCCACAAAAGTGATGAAAAAGTTTTTTCAAGGGGTCTAACACCTGAATAGGGGCATGCCGGAGGGGGATCCATGCCAAAAGTCCCACCAAAAATTACGGAGCTGACGCAAAGTCGGTTTTTAATCCCTAAAGGGCAGAAATCACATTATGTACAGCTCTGGGTTTCAGTGGGCTGTGGAGTGTCACAGACAGAGAAATGCAATATTACTATCAGAATACAGTGAAATAATAATGCATTGGATTGATTCTGTGCCTGCTACTTAATGAGGCAACAGCACAGCAGTAGTGCGCACATAGCTCTGGGTGTCAGTGGGCTGTGAAGTGTCACACACACAAAAAACACTGGAGACCGATGTGCGCTAGCCTCAACAGGGCTGTTTTGGATGCTTTCACAACAAGTGAGGAACAAGAACACAGGCCTAGCTAATACTTTCCCTACCTATCTGCAGCAAGTAGCCAGCCCAAGTAGCCAGCCAGCAGAGAACTGATCCAATATGGCCACCGCAACTGCTTTTTGGGGGTCCAGGAGGGGGTGCTAGCTGATTGGCTGCCATGTGTCTGATAACTGTGAGGTAAGGGGTCAAAATTTAGGTCAATAATAATGTATAGGGGGGGGGGGGGGATTAAAAACGCTAAATGTTCGCTGTTCGGCGCAAATGCAAACAGCGGATGTTCGCAGCATATTGCTCACCGGTTAGGAGAGGCACTTATCAGCACAGAGGTGTAGTGATTATTGTTCTTGCCTTGCAGCACTTTTCCAGCCTAGATACATTGTCTGTATGTTCTCCACATGTTTGTGTTGGTCATCTCTGGGACCACAGTTTTTCTCTCACATCCCAAAACATGATGGTAGGAAGAGTAAAATGTGACAATGGGAGGGATTACATTGGGTGCTCTTCTGATGGGCAGCTAGTGACATGATTCTGTGCACTGTAACTGTATTGATTATCTCAGTACATTGTTGCCTGTTGGGGGTCTATTAGTAAGTGAGCAATCAGTCAGTGATGTCTTGGAAGCACCAAAATAGGAAAACATAAGATTCTCAGAGACTTAGAGAAAAGTAATATCCTTGTGGTTAGATGACATGGCCATGGGCCTCTACGGCTAACTGATTCCTTTGGGGAGTGATGGCTAACTTATCTGGTCCAGTCACATATTTATTTATTTATTTATTTATTGTATTTATAAAGCACCAACATATTACGCAGCACTGGAGTGATACTGACGTGCAAATCACCAGGAGCCTCATGCCAGCCATGGTAGACAGGTTCCAGAATGCACAGTGCATTGTAGTGTGCTATGTATGGGCTTTCTACCTGCAGAGCAGTCAGAGGACCAATGACTAAAGCCTTGTGGACATCTGGACTGAACATGGTGGCCTGTTCTGATTTCTTTTAGATTATGTGAATGGTTGTGTGTGAGTTTGCTGTTTATTTCTTTCTATAGAATTTTCAAGTATGTAAAAGATACACCTCAAATTAAAGCTGCCATTTACTCCTTTAAGGAATGTCTGTGTCTATTCTGCTGCTCTTTCTGGCTTCAGACATTCAGCATATGCTTAGTTCGTTCAACTTTTAGTCAGAACACCTGATCTGTTGTGGCATAAATCATTAATGGCAGAAAACCAAAAATACAACCACACAAGTATTGTTTAAAAAGAAATATGGCTGCTTCCATATCTCTATCCATACAATGTCATTTTAAAGTGGACATGAACTCTTTCACAGGACAGAAGGAAAACATGGAGAAATGCGCCCTGCATGTATGTAGAGAGTTTAGCTTCATCTGTGACTGATCAACTGTAATTTGATCTCTCAGCGGTGTCAGCTGGCTGCCGTGACAAGCTAATTTGCAGCTAATTTGTAAACGCAGGATGTTAACCCTATGTCTCCTTTCATGAAAGCAGGAAGTAGGCACACTGCAGATTTGTTGCAGGATTTGTATCAGCTGTAACACAGACATGTCTTATTAAAGGTTATTGTGCTGTTGCTTATCTTCTAGAGCAGAGAGCAAGTTTTGAGTTCAGGCGCGCTAATGTATGTGCTGCAGACATTTTTGTGTCAGATCTCACAAGACACCTTTAGGGGTCTTTTTGATCCCATACCTACATAGTTTTGCAGGCCCGGATTTACCTCACAGAAGCCTATAGGCACAGATCTCCTGGCACCTTACATTTCCCCCTCTATGAACCTACAAACCCTCGCCCAACTGCAGCGCAAGTGTGCTGGCTGGCCCAGATATCACTTCTCTCTTACTTCCCTTGCCTGTCATAGATAACAACAGGTGCCCCTAAGTATTAAGTAACCAGAAGTACCATCAGTGTAAAGTAGCTAGAGGTGCCCCCAAGCATTAGGTAGCTAGAGGAGCCCCTGCATGGAGGGAGATTTCATCAGTAGAATGTAGAGAGCTGGGTGTTTTGTAGAGAGCTGGGTGTTTTGTAGTATGAGTGTTTTTGTTGCTTAATATTTTATATTGTTTTGGATATTCTGTGATAACAACTGAAAATCAATACCTAGTGTTACGGCACATGACCTTGTAGCTGTGTCCAAGTCAATCTGATTATAATGATCAAGTGTGCCAAGAGCAGGAATCTTTATATATATATATATATATATATATATATATATATATATATATATATATATATATATTAGAAAGGTCAGTTTGAGTGTTTAATATTTCATATTATTTTGGATGTTCTGTGATAACAACTAACAATGAATGCCTAGTGTTACGGCACATGTAATTAAATGGAAATTCCACTTTTGTTAAAAACAAACATATAAATAACTAAATATTTGCAATAAACACAGATCACTCCTGCACAAATCATTTTGCAATTTTATTTTAACACATTTTTTAGAACCATCAGTGACCATAAGCTGAAAATATTCTTTAGTGGAGCCTCAGCTGCAATACGCTCTGTACTCTATTTAAGGAGCTGTTATGATGAGACCCTCCAGAAAATTCCTTCTTGCCACAAAAGCAATTAGCAAATGTTTGTTCAACACCTAAAAACAAAATATATTAAGCTGAAACAATGCCTGCCTTTACTATATGGAGATAACCTGAACACAGTTTTTCCTCAACAAACTTAGAATGTGTCACATTAATCTATGTAATACACAGAGACCATCCAAAAATGTTCAGTTTTCCTCAACAAAAGTTGAATTGCCCTTGTCATTTCCAGAGAAAGCCAAAAGAAAGCCAAAAGTCTTCTGTGCAAACTATACTCACCAAGAGGGATATGTGGGATGCTTTAGCACTACAGTAATGATTATAAAGCAGTAAAAGATACTGCAGAATATTGATGAGTCTGAATAACCAATAGCAAAACGATCTGCCTTTTCAAGATGCAAAAAGCTGGGTACACACGAGATAAAAGTATTTGAAAAATAAAAGATCAAAGGCCAATTTTACCACCTCCATGTAGCAGGAGAGCCATACCTACACAGTCTATTCTTCAGCTGGGTACACCGTTCAGATAACAATCTGAGAAATTAATCTAACACATAGGTTTGAACGTTTGAAAGACTGATCATTCTAAAGATTTCTCTTTACTAATCTGATGCTAGGTACACATTACACAATTTTCTGTTAGATTTACCTGCCAGATTGATTTTTTTCCAACACGTCCGATCTTAATTTCAATCCATTTTCCGATTGATTTCCATAGAAGTATTGAAAAAAAATCGATCTGGCAGGTAAATCTAACAGAAAATTGTATCGTGTTTACCAAGCATAAGATTAC
The DNA here is from genome assembly GCF_040937935.1 of Hyperolius riggenbachi. Taxonomy (NCBI): domain Eukaryota; kingdom Metazoa; phylum Chordata; class Amphibia; order Anura; family Hyperoliidae; genus Hyperolius; species Hyperolius riggenbachi. The sequence goes on from NC_090648.1 coordinate 57,202,913, forward strand.
ATTTTATTTACTTCCTTTCTTGTACACACCTTGTTTAATGCACAGTAATCTGCAGATCAGATCTGAAAGATTGAGAGATAAGTATCTTTCATCTGGTACTGAACATTTTTTTCTGCATGGGGAGAGCACTGAAACTGTCCATCCTCTACTGACCTATTCATTGTATTCATCTATTGTTATGTTAGTGATCTCCAGCTTAGATCATTCCTTCAATTTGCCTTTTGTTTATACTGTGGAATGTTAATGAAATTAACACCTTGCTGGGTGGGTGGGAGTTTCAGTAAAGAGGTCTTGAAACTGTCCTTTCATAGGTCTGTAAATAGACATTTTGTTGTTAACAATACGACATTTTCAACCAATCCAAAACCACTTCATTTTAGTAAATGGAGGAGAAGTGAATATAAAATGGGTCAGACCTCAGTCAGGCAGAAGGCTCACAGAGAGATCACAGGAATAAGGGGACCCAATACTACTTTCTACCAGGTAACTATAAACCTACTGATTTCCTGATCTGTAATATTGATTGTATTGTTATTTTGCTTTCTTTAAATCATGTTAATAAGTTAGATATTATACAGAAATGGCTTTTGCATGTGTGACTCATAACTGGATGACACATGTCTGATTTTATATTGTACAAAAGTAAACCTGTTAGAGGGGAAACACTGATGCTGCCAGTGTTAGGCCTGGGCTATACAGAAAATATTTTTTTGCTTGTGATCAAGAGATTTAACTTCTTGCTGAAAGGTGTTTTTTGTGTCAACTTTGTTTATTATTTATAAAGTTAATTGCAAATAAAATTGTCCATAAAGAGTGTATATGAAATCACAAGTGTAAAAAATATGTTAATACAGATGACATAATGTTCACGTAAATTATCAGATGTAGCGCTATCATGCTAAGGTGATGTAACATTATAAAAGAGAGGTATAACAATCTAAAAGTTTTGAGGAGAGTGCATTATGCATATATTTAAAAGAAGTGTGTGTTTATTTGAGTGCCATTGTTCTGAATATCAGTCATGATACTGTAATATTATCTAAGTGTCAGTAATTTGTGTGCCACTATTGTCATCACTTAATCACCTCTAACACATCCCAATATTAAATTAACCCGTACCTCTTAACACTATCAAATCTAACCTTTTACTAACCTCTCATAAAACACTAACCTTCCTATAACTAAGCCTCAATGTAACATTCAGCCCCATTCCCTAACATTAACCCTGCTATAAGTGAGCCTAGTACTAATCTTTTAGCCAAGTTTTTTTAACCAGTAATCCTACATGGCAGCAAATAACAGTACTCAGCTATATTTTATCAATAACAGTATTAGCTATACCTGCACTGCACTCAATCTGGAGTTTGGCGATATAACAACCCAGCTCTGATTTTACACTCCTATGCAATTATGCATGCTATGCAAACAGGCAGAGATAAGCTACCCAATTTAATTGCTTGGCACACTATAGTCACACATGTACACTGAGGTTTATAGCAGGGAGTGCTTTTATAAATGAAGGAAATCTTGAGAATCCCCCTTGAGGACTTGAACAAGCCTATAGCCTGTTGATAAAAGGCTCACAGCTGTCACATAATAATCCCTACAGTAAGCAACAACTTCATAGGAGTATTTATTTTTCAAGTGCCAACATATTCTGTGGCACTGTACAGAGTAGGAAAACAAACAAGGGATACATAATGATACAGACAATGATATACGTCAAATATGGACACTGGTATAACTATAAAGTACCGAACTGGTGATTACAATAGCAGATGTAACATGATTACAATAGCAGATGTAACATGAAGAATACAATCTATAGCAGAGTGCACACTATTAAATGAATAACATTCCAAGACGCTAAAGGGTTATACAATTGTAACTGATATTCGTGTATACTTATTTTAACCTCCCTAGCGTTCTGGACGAGCTCAGCTCGTCCAGCAAAAACTTGCTGAAAGTGTTTTGGACGAGCTGAGCTTGTCAATCCCGCCAGGGAGATTTCCTGTTTCTCTGCACCGCCCGCTGCAATTTTCCCTCATCAGAGGGATTCCCCAGGATGGCTGGATGTCTGACTGTATGCTGTGGATAGCGATCTGTGCTACCCCCAGCATACAGAACAAGTATCCAGCCACCCTGGGGAATCCCTGTGCAGCTGGCGGGGCAGAGAATGTGCTGCGTGCAAGGATTCCCCCTTTGTGTGCGGACGGGTGTCTGCTCTATGCGGGCTGGTAGTGGCCGGCGGGGATCCCCTCTGTGCAGCAAGGGGGGGAGGGGTGTCCCCGTTTTATGCTGGCTGGTAGTGGCCGGCGGGGACCCCCCTTCTGTGCGGGGGGGGGGGGGGGTGTCGTCCCCGTCCTTTGCAGGCTGTGGGTGGCCGGTGGGGACCCTCCTTCTGGGCAGGGGGGGTGTCCCCGTCCTTTTGCAGGCTGTGGGTGGCCTTTCCCTCCCCCCTCCCAACCCCCATGCAAGCCCCCCCCCCCCTTCCTCCTGAATTCCTTCCCTCGGTGTGAATCCTGTTCTACTCACCCAGGCTGTCTCCAGCAGCGCCAGCAGAAACCCTTCTTTCTTTAACGCCGAAGTCCTGGCCTGTGACGTTACCGCTACGAGGCTCGGTGACATCACCAAGTCTCGTAGCGGTAATTACACAGAGCATGAGACTTCGGGGATGGAGGAAGAAGGGATTCTGCCACCGCCGCCGCTGGAGACAACCTGGGTGAGTAGAACAGGACTCACACCGAGGGAAGGGGTTCAGGGGGAAGGGGAGGGGCTTGCATGGGGGATGGGAGGGGGAAGGGAAAGGCCACCCACAGCCCGCAAAGGACGGGGACACCCCCCCCCGCCCAGAAGGGGGTCCCTACAGGCCCCCCACAGCCTGCAAAGGATGGGGACACCCCCCCGCCCAGCCACCCACAGCCTGCAAAGGATGGGGAAACCCCTTCTCCAACCAGAAGGGGGGTCCCCACCGGTCACTACCAGCCAGCATAGAATGGGGACACCCCACAGCCCGCTAAGGACGGGTCCCCCTCTCCCTGCCCAGAAGGGGGGTCCCCACCGGCCGCACACAGCTTAAGGGAAGGTGTTGGAAGGGGGGGGTGGTAGCTTGGCACCCCATTACTGGCTACACTACACCTGGCACCCCATAACTGGCTACACTAAACCTGGCACCCTATACCTGGCACCCTATACCTGGCTACACACCTGGCTACCTATACATCTGCCTACACACCTGGCTACCCTGACATCTGGCTACATGTAGCTCCCTACACACCTGGCTACACATCTGGGTATTATACTCACCATTGGCGTGCTGATCCCTCGTCGCGTACCTCTGATAGCTTCCCCAGTGCCTTCTTCCATGTCCCTGTGCGGATTTTGCTTCTCCCTCAGCGATGACATGTCCCCCGGCGATCGGCGTTGATGACACCAGGGTCACACAGCGTCATCAACATCTTGCAGTAAACACTTTTTTTGTTGTTGAATTCCATGCAATAACCGGTATTGAATTCAATATAGTTATCTAATATAGAGATAACAACTGAAGTTTCTCAACTCTTACTGTACTGGAAACAATTAGACTGATGTATCTGATCTTAATGTTTTTTTTCTTAGCTGTACTACACATACAAATCATAATATCATCATTTTTTTTCCGCTTCAGTGTCTCTTTAAGGCTTAGCTGTTCCTGAAATGTAAATCTACCTGTTACTTTGCATGAGCTATACATAAATTAAATGCAGAGTGTTCTATTTTCAATTTCCAGAAAATGTTTGCCAAAGTATCTAGTATTTTTGTGTTTTTGTGTTTATCACAAAAACACAAAAAAATAGTTAGATAACCGTACAAAAAAGCCTGAGAGTTCAGAAAATGATCTTTTTAAATGCACATTTTTTACCATGAAAAAAATCCATATTTTTTTTCCTCAAAAATTTGCAAAAAATACAAAAAAAACCCCAAAATTTATTTTTGATTGCATTTTTACTAAAAAAAAAACCATTTAACCCAATGTTTGCAAAAATTAATGCGAAAAAGAATATTGGTATTTTCACTCATCAATGATGGCATTAGACACAGCTTTCCAGTGGAGAAAGGAGGAGGAGTTTGTAGCTCTTAAGGTCCATACACACGCCGGACTGCAGGCAACGACGGGTCCGTCGTCACCTCCTGCTGGGTGGGCGTTCCAGCGACAGTCCGGCGTGTGTACAGTCTGTCAGCGGACTGATACGGCTGTTTCTGAGCGATCCACTGAGCGATCCACAGTTTACTTGCAGGTGTTGTTTCTCCAAACAAGTTCAGGGGAAGCGTGTATGTAAAATAGACATTCATCACATACTGGGGAACTGTAGTGTCTGAATGGATCCTTAGTGAATGTAAATAAACAAGGCATTTGTATGTGATGATGTAGAGCTCTCTCTTGGAGTGAATTCTTATGAAAGCCAGTGTTTGGTCAGTACCCCCTGAGCTGAGTCACATACTATTTGTTTATGTTGTATAAATATTCCTTTTCTAGCAAATACCTTAAGTTCTGAATTTGGGTTCCAAATTATTTTATAAAAATAATGTTTACATTGATTTTATGAGCAACCGAGCAGCTCGGGGTCACCCAAACCACTAGGAAAGTATAGAGGTCTAAAGCCCCATCTACACAATACAATTCTACATTTCGATCAGATTGAATTCGATTGATTGATTAAATCCGACCAATCAGGATTCGATTTGATTGGTAGTGTGATCGATTTGACATTGTTTTGCATTGATATTCGACCACCATACTGATTGGATCAAATCAAATCCCGATCGGACATGTTGGATTTAATCGATTAATCAAATCTGATCCGATCAAATCACATGCAGAATTGTATAATGTAGATGGGGCTTAAAAGAGACTGAAAAGCACTACTACTAAAAAGCAATGCTAAGTGTAGTTTGCCTTCTTAAAACAGAAGGAAACTTCAGGGGCATAAAGAGATAATTTTCTTATGCAGCAGTGGTGCATTGTGGGTAACCACAAATATTCACTTATAGCTGAATTATTGCAAGTTTCCTTCTGTTTTAAGAAGTCAAATCACACCAAGCATTGTAATTACGCTGTGCTTACATGTTCAGCAGTTTTTTAGACAGTTTATAGTCATGGGACTAAGTGCCCCTTAGAGGACCTCAAAAGCTAATCATTATAATAGCCACTGCCTAATAGCTCAATGTCCAATTCACTTGGGGAGGGAACAGTTCACTTATCTATACCTTCTTGGGGATGTGAGAGGGAAGTGTGTTCAAAAATCCATACTACAAATGGAGAACATACAAACCCTATGCAAATACTGCCCCACCCCAGATTTGAGCCTGGAACCTCAGCACTGTAATGCAAGAGAGCTATCTGCTATGCTTCTATATGCATATGTTCCTTTTTATATGAATAATTACCTTTCCACTCTCTTATCACTATGTACAATGATTGCATAATAATAATAAAGTGTTGATGTGAAGTCAACATAATAATGCTCAATATAATGATATGTGTCTATTTATTATAATAAGAAAACTACGAACAGGTAGAGATGTTGCGAACATAGAATTTTCCGTTCGCGAATGGTAAACGCCAACTTCCGCAAATGTTCATGAACAGGCAAATCTAGCGAACTGCCATAGACTTTAATGGGCAGGCAAATTTTAAAACCTACAAAGACTGTTTCTGGCCACAAAAGTGATGAAAAAGTTTTTTCAAGGGGTCTAACACCTGAATAGGGGCATGCCGGAGGGGGATCCATGCCAAAAGTCCCACCAAAAATTACGGAGCTGACGCAAAGTCGGTTTTTAATCCCTAAAGGGCAGAAATCACATTATGTACAGCTCTGGGTTTCAGTGGGCTGTGGAGTGTCACAGACAGAGAAATGCAATATTACTATCAGAATACAGTGAAATAATAATGCATTGGAGTGATTCTGTGCCTGCTACTTAATGAGGCAACAGCACAGCAGTTGTGCGCACATAGCTCTGGGTGTCAGTGGGCTGTGAAGTGTCACACACACAAAAAACACTGGAGACCGATGTGCGCTAGCCTCAACAGGGCTGTTTTGGATGCTTTCACAACAAGTGAGGAACAAGAACACAGGCCTAGCTAATACTTTCCCTACCTATCTGCAGCAAGTAGCCAGCCCAAGTAGCCAGCCAGCAGAGAACTGATCCAATATGGCCACCGCAACTGCTTTTTGGGGGTCCAGGAGGGGGTGCTAGCTGATTGGCTGCCATGTGTCTGATAACTGTGAGGTAAGGGGTCAAAATTTAGGTCAATAATAATGTATAGGGGGGGGGGGGGGGAATTAAAAACACTAAATGTTCGCTGTTCGGCGCAAATGCAAACAGCGGATGTTCGCAGCATATTGCTCACCGGTTAGGAGAGGCACTTATCAGCACAGAGGTGTAGTGATTATTGTTCTTGCCTTGCAGCACTTTTCCAGCCTAGATACATTGTCTGTATGTTCTCCACATGTTTGTGTTGGTCATCTCTGGGACCACAGTTTTTCTCTCACATCCCAAAACATGATGGTAGGAAGAGTAAAATGTGACAATGGGAGGGATTACATTGGGTGCTCTTCTGATGGGCAGCTAGTGACATGATTCTGTGCACTGTAACTGTATTGATTATCTCAGTACATTGTTGCCTGTTGGGGGTCTACTAGTAAGTGAGCAATCAGTCAGTGATGTCTTGGAAGCACCAAAATAGGAAAACATAAGATTCTCAGAGACTTAGAGAAAAGTAATATCCTTGTGGTTAGATGACATGGCCATGGGCCTCTACGGCTAACTGATTCCTTTGGGGAGTGATGGCTAACTTATCTGGTCCAGTCACATATTTATTTATTTATTTATTTATTGTATTTATAAAGCACCAACATATTACGCAGCACTGGAGTGATACTGACGTGCAAATCACCAGGAGCCTCATGCCAGCCATGGTAGACAGGTTCCAGAATGCACAGTGCATTGTAGTGTGCTATGTATGGGCTTTCTACCTGCAGAGCAGTCAGAGGACCAATGACTAAAGCCTTGTGGACATCTGGACTGAACATGGTGGCCTGTTCTGATTTCTTTTAGATTATGTGAATGGTTGTGTGTGAGTTTGCTGTTTATTTCTTTCTATAGAATTTTCAAGTATGTAAAAGATACACCTCAAATTAAAGCTGCCATTTACTCCTTTAAGGAATGTCTGTGTCTATTCTGCTGCTCTTTCTGGCTTCAGACATTCAGCATATGCTTAGTTCGTTCAACTTTTAGTCAGAACACCTGATCTGTTGTGGCATAAATCATTAATGGCAGAAAACCAAAAATACAACCACACAAGTATTGTTTAAAAAGAAATATGGCTGCTTCCATATCTCTATCCATACAATGTCATTTTAAAGTGGACATGAACTCTTTCACAGGACAGAAGGAAAACATGGAGAAATGCGCCCTGCATGTATGTAGAGAGTTTAGCTTCATCTGTGACTGATCAACTGTAATTTGATCTCTCAGCGGTGTCAGCTGGCTGCCGTGACAAGCTAATTTGCAGCTAATTTGTAAACGCAGGATGTTAACCCTATGTCTCCTTTCATGAAAGCAGGAAGTAGGCACACTGCAGATTTGTTGCAGGATTTGTATCAGCTGTAACACAGACATGTCTTATTAAAGGTTATTGTGCTGTTGCTTATCTTCTAGAGCAGAGAGCAAGTTTTGAGTTCAGGCGCGCTAATGTATGTGCTGCAGACATTTTTGTGTCAGATCTCACAAGACACCTTTAGGGGTCTTTTTGATCCCATACCTACATAGTTTTGCAGGCCCGGATTTACCTCACAGAAGCCTATAGGCACAGATCTCCTGGCACCTTACATTTCCCCCTCTATGAACCTACAAACCCTCGCCCAACTGCAGCGCAAGTGTGCTGGCTGGCCCAGATATCACTTCTCTCTTACTTCCCTTGCCTGTCATAGATAACAACAGGTGCCCCTAAGTATTAAGTAACCAGAAGTACCATCAGTGTAAAGTAGCTAGAGGTGCCCCCAAGCATTAGGTAGCTAGAGGAGCCCCTGCATGGAGGGAGATTTCATCAGTAGAATGTAGAGAGCTGGGTGTTTTGTAGAGAGCTGGGTGTTTTGTAGTATGAGTGTTTTTGTTGCTTAATATTTTATATTGTTTTGGATATTCTGTGATAACAACTGAAAATCAATACCTAGTGTTACGGCACATGACCTTGTAGCTGTGTCCAAGTCAATCTGATTATAATGATCAAGTGTGCCAAGAGCAGGAATCTTTATATATATATATATATATATATATATATATATATATATATATATATATATATATATATATATATATATATATATATATATATATATATATATATTAGAAAGGTCAGTTTGAGTGTTTAATATTTCATATTATTTTGGATGTTCTGTGATAACAACTAACAATGAATGCCTAGTGTTACGGCACATGTAATTAAATGGAAATTCCACTTTTGTTAAAAACAAACATATAAATAACTAAATATTTGCAATAAACACAGATCACTCCTGCACAAATCATTTTGCAATTTTATTTTAACACATTTTTTAGAACCATCAGTGACCATAAGCTGAAAATATTCTTTAGTGGAGCCTCAGCTGCAATACGCTCTGTACTCTATTTAAGGAGCTGTTATGATGAGACCCTCCAGAAAATTCCTTCTTGCCACAAAAGCAATTAGCAAATGTTTGTTCAACACCTAAAAACAAAATATATTAAGCTGAAACAATGCCTGCCTTTACTATATGGAGATAACCTGAACACAGTTTTTCCTCAACAAACTTAGAATGTGTCACATTAATCTATGTAATACACAGAGACCATCCAAAAATGTTCAGTTTTCCTCAACAAAAGTTGAATTGCCCTTGTCATTTCCAGAGAAAGCCAAAAGAAAGCCAAAAGTCTTCTGTGCAAACTATACTCATCAAGAGGGATATGTGGGATGCTTTAGCACTACAGTAATGATTATAAAGCAGTAAAAGATACTGCAGAATATTGATGAGTCTGAATAACCAATAGCAAAACTATCTGCCTTTTCAAGATGCAAAAAGCTGGGTACACACGAGATAAAAGTATTTGAAAAATAAAAGATCAAAGGCCAATTTTACCACCTCCATGTAGCAGGAGAGCCATACCTACACAGTCTATTCTTCAGCTGGGTACACCGTTCAGATAACAATCTGAGAAATTAATCTAACACATAGGTTTGAACGTTTGAAAGACTGATCATTCTAAAGATTTCTCTTTACTAATCTGATGCTAGGTACACATTACACAATTTTCTGTTAGATTTACCTGCCAGATTGATTTTTTTCCAACACGTCCGATCTTAATTGCAATCCATTTTCCGATTGATTTCCATAGAAGTATTGAAAAAAAATCGATCTGGCAGGTAAATCTAACAGAAAATTGTATCGTGTTTACCAAGCATAAGATTACATTTTATTTACTTCCTTTCTTGTACACACCTTGTTTAATGCACAGTAATCTGCAGATCAGATCTGAAAGATTGAGAGATAAGTATCTTTCATCTGGTACTGAACATTTTTTTCTGCATGGGGAGAGCACTGAAACTGTCCATCCTCTACTGACCTATTCATTGTATTCATCTATTGTTATGTTAGTGATCTCCAGCTTAGATCATTCCTTCAATTTGCCTTTTGTTTATACTGTGGAATGTTAATGAAATTAACACCTTGCTGGGTGGGTGGGAGTTTCAGTAAAGAGGTCTTGAAACTGTCCTTTCATAGGTCTGTAAATAGACATTTTGTTGTTAACAATACGACATTTTCAACCAATCCAAAACCACTTCATTTTAGTAAATGGAGGAGAAGTGAATATAAAATGGGTCAGACCTCAGTCAGGCAGAAGGCTCACAGAGAGATCACAGGAATAAGGGGACCCAATACTACTTTCTACCAGGTAACTATAAACCTACTGATTTCCTGATCTGTAATATTGATTGTATTGTTATTTTGCTTTCTTTAAATCATGTTAATAAGTTAGATATTATACAGAAATGGCTTTTGCATGTGTGACTCATAACTGGATGACACATGTAGAGATGAGCGTAATGACCTAATTACGATTTTGCGAAATTTCGCGTAATTAGTGTAATTACGATTATGGCCGTAAGTACATAATCGTAATGAAGAAGGATTTCGCGAAATTTCGCGTAAGCGTAAATTTCGCGTAATTTTCGCATTACAGTCGTATCATGCCGTAATTTCGCATTAAACGCTACCGTAATTTCGCGTTAAACCGTAACGCTCCGTATAATATAAAAAAGCCGCCGACTTTAAGGGTTAATAGCAAAGCCCCCTTAAATGCTAAGAGCCTCAAATTTGGAGAATATATTAAGGAGATCAGGAGGAATAAGAGGAAAAATTTTTTTTTCAAAAAGACCTTATAGTTTTTGAGAAAATCGATGTTAAAGTTTCAAAGTAAAAATGTATACATTTAAAAACCCACCGACTTTAACGGTTAATAGCAAAGCCTGCTTAAAGTTTAGGAACACCAAATTCCTAGGGTATATTAAGGGGATCAGTGGGAATAAGAGGAAAAATTTTTTTTTCAAAAACACCTTATAGTTTTTGAGAAAATCGATTTTTAAGTTTCAAGGGCAAAAATGTCTTTTAAATGCGGAAAATGTCAGTTTTTTTTGCACAGGTAACAATAGTGTATTATTTTCATAGATTCCCCCAAGTGGGAAGAGTTTTACTTACTTCGTTCTGAGTGTGGGAAATATAAAAAAAAAACGACGTGGGGTCCCCCCTCCCAGACCTCTTTAACCCCTTGTCCCCCATGCAGGCTGGGATAGCCAGAATGCGGAGCACCGGCCGCGTGGGGCTCCGCACCCTGACTATACCAGCCCGCATGGTCCATGGATTGGGGGGTCTCGGAAGGGGAGGGGCAGCCAAGCTTTCCCCTCCCCCTCCGAGCCCTTGTCCAATCCAAGGACAAGGGGCTCTTCTCCACCTCCGATGGGCGGTGGAGGTGGAGGCCGCGATTTCCTGGGTGGGGGGTTCATGGTGGAATCTGGGAGTCCCCTTTAAAAAGGGGTCCCCCAGATGCCCACCCCCCTCCCAGGAGAAATGAGTATAGAGGTACTTGTAGTACCCCTTACCCATTTCCTTTAAGAGTTAAAAGTAAATAAACACACAAACACATAGAAAAAGTATTTTAACCAGTTCACCCCCAAGGGTTTTTATCCTAACGGACCAGAGCAATTTTCAGTTGTCAGCGCTCCTCCCTTTTATTCCCTAATAACTTTATTACTACTTATCACAAGAAAATGATCTATACCTCGTTTTTTTCGCCACTAATTAGGCTTTCTGTGGATAGTACATTTTGCTAAGAATTTTTTTATTCTAAATGCATTTTAATGAGAAAAACAGAAAAAAAAAGAAAAAAAATCATTATTTCTCAGTGTTCAGCCTTTATAGTTTTAAAATTAAACATTCTCCTGTGGATAAAACAAACACGTTTTATTTGCCCAGTGGTCCCGATAATTAAACCGTTTAGATTATGTCCCTACCACAATGTATGGCGACAGTATATTATTTTGAAATATAAGTGGTTATTTTTCTGTTTGTTCTGGCCATAATTACAAGCCCCTATGTAATAAATTAAAATTAATTTTCCCCCATAAAATATAGAATAAAAAAAGCTGAGTCCCTAAGGCAACTATTTATTTATTTTTTTTAAGCTGATTTTTTTTTTTACAAGTGTTTTTTTTGGGGGGGAGGTTTGGAAGTTTAATTTTATTAATGATGTGTATATACTTGAAAATGTATGTATTTTGTAAGTGTAATATACTTTTTGGCCACAAGATGGCGCTGGTGAACACTCATAGGACGTGTTCACTTTTTTTTTTTTTTTTTTTTTTACACACTTTATTAAACTGTTACATTTCCTGTTTATGTGAATGGACGTAGCCGCTGTTCGCGGTCACGTCCATTCACTCCAGGCACTGCGATTGGGTAGAGGACTGTTCAGTCCTCTTCCCCAATCGCCCAGCACGGGATCCCGACGGTAATGGCGGCGGTAGCGGCGGACACACGGCGGTAGCAGCGGCGGGAATGCGCGACGTATTAAAACGTCATGTTGCTGTTAATAGCGGTAAGCATGACGTTTTAATACGTTAGGATGGCGGTAAATGGTTAATTGAACAAAAAACATAACCACGAAAAAAGTCCTTTAATATTCTTAATTAACCATTAATACTTACCTGTCCCTTTAAATAAATGATCCCACGCAATATCCTCGGAAATGTTCTATCAGTTACAATGTAACAAAGTTATTATGTAACAACTTTGTTACATTGTAACTACGCCGCACCCGACGCCACTCGCCGCTCAGCCGCCGCATACGCGTCCGTGCAGGACGCTAAGTCCCCGCAGCTCCCGCTGTCCACCCCGCCCACATCTGTCACCCACATGTCACCCACATGTGGGTGACATGTGGGTGACATGTGGGAGAGGCGGGGAGGACAGCGGAGCCGGCGGGGACTTAGCGTCCTGCACGGACCCGACAGAGCTCTGAGCTATATAGCTCAGAGCTCTGAGAAGCATCTTTGTATTTGGGCTCCAAGGAGCCCCATTGGTCCTTAGCAGACCAATGGGGTTCCTTCAAATCAGAAGGAACCCCATTGGTCTGCTAAGGACCAATGGGGCTCCTTGGAGCCCAAATACAAAGATGCTTTTGAGAGCTCTGAGCTATAGCTCAGAGCTCTGTCGGGTCCTGCAGCGCAGACGCGGCGGCGGCGGTGGCGGTGAGTGACGTCGGGTGCGGCGTAGTTACAATGTAACAAAGTTGTTATATTGTAATAACTTTGTTACATTGTAACTGATAGAACATTTCCGAGGATATTGCGTGGGATCATTTATTTAAAGGGACAGGTAAGTATTAATGGTTAATTAAGAATATTAAAGGACTTTTTTCGTGGTTATGTTTTTTGTTCAATTAAAATACTTTTTCTATGTGTTTGTGTGTTTATTTACTTTTAACTCTTAAAGGAAATGGGTAAGGGGTACTACAAGTACCTCTATACTCATTTCTCCTGGGAGGGGGGTGGGCATCTGGGGGACCCCTTTTTAAAGGGGGCTCCCAGATTCCACCATGAACCCCCCACCCAGGAAATCGCGGCCTCCACCTCCACCGCCCATCGGAGGTGGAGAAGAGCCCCTTGTCCTTGGATTGGACAAGGGCTCGGAGGGGGAGGGGAAAGCTTGGCTGCCCCTCCCCTTCCGAGACCCCCCAATCCATGGACCATGCGGGCTGGTATAGTCAGGGTGCGGAGCCCCGCGCGGCCGGTGCTCCGCATTCTGGCTATCCCAGCCTGCATGGGGGACAAGGGGTTAAAGAGGTCTGGGAGGGGGGACCCCACGTCGTTTTTTTTTTATATTTCCCACACTCAGAACGAAGTAAGTAAAACTCTTCCCACTTGGGGGAATCTATGAAAATAATACACTATTGTTACCTGTGCAAAAAAAACTGACATTTTCCGCATTTAAAAGACATTTTTGCCCTTGAAACTTAAAAATCGATTTTCTCAAAAACTATAAGGTGTTTTTGAAAAAAAAATGTTTCCTCTTATTCCCACTGATCCCCTTAATATACCCTAGGAATTTGGTGTTCCTAAACTTTAAGCAGGCTTTGCTATTAACCGTTAAAGTCGGCGGGTTTTTAAATGTATACATTTTTACTTTGAAATTTTAACATCGATTTTCTCAAAAACTATAAGGTCTTTTTGAAAAAAAAATTTTTCCTCTTATTCCTCCTGATCTCCTTAATATATTCTCCAAATTTGAGGCTCTTAGCATTTAAGGGGGCTTTGCTATTACCCCTTAAAGTCGGCGGCTTTTTTATATTATACGGAGCGTTACGGTTTAACGCGAAATTACGGTAGCGTTTAATGCGAAATTACGGCATGAACGAAACGCGAAATTTCGCATTGAAAATTACGCTTACGGTATTTTCAATTACGATTTTAATGGCAATTTCGCTACGCTAATTTCGCATCGTAATCGCAAATTTCGCATGCGTAATTATAGTAATGCGAAATTACGAAAATTTCAGCTCAACTCTAGACACATGTCTGATTTTATATTGTACAAAAGTAAACCTGTTAGAGGGGAAACACTGATGCTGCCAGTGTTAGGCCTGGGCTATACAGAAAATATTTTTTTGCTTGTGATCAAGAGATTTAACTTCTTGCTGAAAGGTGTTTTTTGTGTCAACTTTGTTTATTATTTATAAAGTTAATTGCAAATAAAATTGTCCATAAAGAGTGTATATGAAATCACAAGTGTAAAAAATATGTTAATACAGATGACATAATGTTCACGTAAATTATCAGATGTAGCGCTATCATGCTAAGGTGATGTAACATTATAAAAGAGAGGTATAACAATCTAAAAGTTTTGAGGAGAGTGCATTATGCATATATTTAAAAGAAGTGTGTGTTTATTTGAGTGCCATTGTTCTGAATATCAGTCATGATACTGTAATATTATCTAAGTGTCAGTAATTTGTGTGCCACTATTGTCATCACTTAATCACCTCTAACACATCCCAATATTAAATTAACCCGTACCTCTTAACACTATCAAATCTAACCTTTTACTAACCTCTCATAAAACACTAACCTTCCTATAACTAAGCCTCAATGTAACATTCAGCCCCATTCCCTAACATTAACCCTGCTATAAGTGAGCCTAGTACTAATCTTTTAGCCAAGTTTTTTTAACCAGTAATCCTACATGGCAGCAAATAACAGTACTCAGCTATATTTTATCAATAACAGTATTAGCTATACCTGCACTGCACTCAATCTGGAGTTTGGCGATATAACAACCCAGCTCTGATTTTACACTCCTATGCAATTATGCATGCTATGCAAACAGGCAGAGATAAGCTACCCAATTTAATTGCTTGGCACACTATAGTCACACATGTACACTGAGGTTTATAGCAGGGAGTGCTTTTATAAATGAAGGAAATCTTGAGAATCCCCCTTGAGGACTTGAACAAGCCTATAGCCTGTTGGTAAAAGGCTCACAGCTGTCACATAATAATCCCTACAGTAAGCAACAACTTCATAGGAGTATTTATTTTTCAAGTGCCAACATATTCTGTGGCACTGTACAGAGTAGGAAAACAAACAAGGGATACATAATGATACAGACAATGATATACGTCAAATATGGACACTGGTATAACTATAAAGTACCGAACTGGTGATTACAATAGCAGATGTAACATGATTACAATAGCAGATGTAACATGAAGAATACAATGTATAGCAGAGTGCACACTATTAAATGAATAACATTCCAAGACGCTAAAGGGTTATACAATTGTAACTGATATTCGTGTATACTTATTTTAACCTCCCTAGCGTTCTGGACGAGCTCAGCTCGTCCAGCAAAAACTTGCTGAAAGTGTTTTGGACGAGCTGAGCTTGTCAATCCCGCCAGGGAGATTTCCTGTTTCTCTGCACCGCCCGCTGCAATTTTCCCTCATCAGAGGGATTCCCCAGGATGGCTGGATGTCTGACTGTATGCTGTGGATAGCGATCTGTGCTACCCCCAGGCCCCAGCATACAGAACAAGCATCCAGCCACCCTGGGGAATCCCTGTGCAGCTGGCGGGGCAGAGAATGTGCTGCGTGCAAGGATTCCCCCTTTGTGTGCGGACGGGTGTCTGCTCTATGCGGGCTGGTAGTGGCCGGCGGGGATCCCCTCTGTGCAGCAAGGGGGGGAGGGGTGTCCCCGTTTTATGCTGGCTGGTAGTGGCCGGCGGGGACCCCCCTTCTGTGCGGGGGGGGGGGGGTGTCGTCCCCGTCCTTTGCAGGCTGTGGGTGGCCGGTGGGGACCCTCCTTCTGGGCAGGGGGGGTGTCCCCGTCCTTTTGCAGGCTGTGGGTGGCCTTTCCCTCCCCCCTCCCAACCCCCATGCAAGCCCCCCCCCCTTCCTCCTGAATTCCTTCCCTCGGTGTGAATCCTGTTCTACTCACCCAGGCTGTCTCCAGCAGCGCCAGCAGAAACCCTTCTTTCTTTAACGCCGAAGTCCTGGCCTGTGACGTTACCGCTACGAGGCTCGGTGACATCACCAAGTCTCGTAGCGGTAATTACACAGAGCATGAGACTTCGGGGATGGAGGAAGAAGGGATTCTGCCACCGCCGCCGCTGGAGACAACCTGGGTGAGTAGAACAGGACTCACACCGAGGGAAGGGGTTCAGGGGGAAGGGGAGGGGCTTGCATGGGGGATGGGAGGGGGAAGGGAAAGGCCACCCACAGCCCGCAAAGGACGGGGACACCCCCCCCGCCCAGAAGGGGGTCCCTACAGGCCCCCCACAGCCTGCAAAGGACGGGGACACCCCCCCGCCCAGCCACCCACAGCCTGCAAAGGACGGGGAAACCCCTTCTCCAACCAGAAGGGGGGTCCCCACCGGTCACTACCAGCCAGCATAGAATGGGGACACCCCACAGCCCGCTAAGGACGGGTCCCCCTCTCCCTGCCCAGAAGGGGGGTCCCCACCGGCCGCACACAGCTTAAGGGAAGGTGTTGGAAGGGGGGGGGTAGCTTGGCACCCCATTACTGGCTACACTACACCTGGCACCCCATAACTGGCTACACTAAACCTGGCACCCTATACCTGGCACCCTATACCTGGCTACACACCTGGCTACCTATACATCTGCCTACACACCTGGCTACCCTGACATCTGGCTACATGTAGCTCCCTACACACCTGGCTACACATCTGGGTATTATACTCACCATTGGCGTGCTGATCCCTCGTCGCGTACCTCTGATAGCTTCCCCAGTGCCTTCTTCCATGTTCCTGTGCGGATTTTGCTTCTCCCTCAGCGATGACATGTCCCCCGGCGATCGGCATTGATGACACCAGGGTCACACAGCGTCATCAACATCTTGCAGTAAACACTTTTTTTTGTTGTTGAATTCAATGCAATAACCGGTATTGAATTCAATATTAAAAAAAAAATAATTGCAAAAAAAAAAAAAAAAAAAAAGGTTGAAAATTATTGGAAATTAATTGAACCACTTCTTGAATGGAAATCCTGGGGAAATAGAACGCCAGGGAGGTTAAATGTCACCTTTTTTCTACTAGTGTACCCAAGCCACATGTATCATTTTTTTTCCTGTATATAAATTTGTGATGCATCCACTGATGCTATGTGGTAACTTTCCAAATATACTATTACAATAATGAAAGTTTTAGTCATAATCTTTGTATTTTGTTTCTTTATCTTTACAATGTTAGAATTGTTTTTTTTTCCTCTGGAAAGGAATTATAAATGTGTCTTTTATATCTGTTGTGTTGTTGACTTAAGGCAAAATTGTTTCTTTAGGCACACATCTAAGTAGTTTTTCATTTCCACTGTGCAATGGTTATCTTATTAGGAGATATTGTATCTGTTCTTGTATTCTGACTGTGAAGATGTTTCTCTTTAACTTAAAATAAACCATGTCCAAGGATTGAAATTCATCCCAATCAGTGGCTGATGCCCCCTTTCCCATGAGAAATCTTTATCTTTTCTCAAACGGATCATCAGGGGGCTCTGTATGGCTGACATTGGGCTTGATTCACTAAAGGGTGCTAACACAGTTAGCACGCCTAAAAGCTTTGCACGTGCAAACTAGGGTGCTACGTAGTTTGCACGGGAAAGCTGTTACTGTTCGCGTGCTATCTTAGCGCACATAAAAGTTTGTGCGCATAAAGTTTTACGTGCACTACTTTGCATGCAAAATCAGCTGCTTCACGTGTAAAGTATGCTTATCACGCTACTTAGCACGTGAAGCAGCTGATTTTGCACGTGAAGTAGTGCCCGTAAAACATTACGCGTGCAAAAGAGAAGAGTCATTTTGCACGTGATAAGCAGCTTTTCACTGGCGTGCTAACAGTTAGCATGCTTTTGTGAATCAAGCCCAATGGGCAAACACTGAATAAACCATTTATCCATAATTATTGTAAAAATTAAGCACTTATTTTATTTTCACTGGAGTTCCCCTTTAAAGGTACACTATCACGAAAAAAAGTAGGCAGTTAAAATCTGACAGACCCGACAGGTTTTGGGCCAGTCCATCTCCCCATGGGGGATTCTCAGGATTTACTTTGTTTCAACAGCATTTCCTGAACAGCAGTTGAAAAGTCTACATGACAAAATAGTGTGCATGTGAGTAGAGAGGCTGGCTGGTATCTAACAATTTTGACAGTTAAACTGCTGTTCAGGAAATGCCGTTGAAAACAAAGAACACCCTTAGAATCCCCCATGAGGAGATGGACTATCCCAAAACCTGTCGGTTTTTTCAGATTTTAACTGCCCCCTTTTTGCGTGATAGTAGATCCTTAAGTGATGAGGCAATTGTGGAATGTCTCATGCAATAGCTGTGATTTCTAAGGAACGTTAAAATGAGTTATTTCTGAATATAATGTCATCATGAGCAATATGTTTATTTATTTGGAGCAAATCCTTCAAATTGCATTTTTCTGAGATGACAATTTTTCTGTTCAACTCTCGTTAATGACAATCTAATGAAAAACAAACAGCATTATAAGCTGTCCCATGCTAATTTCAAATGCCTGACATGATTATTCGATGAAGTATACTTTTGTAGAATATATATATATATACACTAGTAAAAATAAGTGCCCATTAAAAAACAGGTGCTAGGCCACGGCTGCTAACCAACCCCTCCCCCGCCGGAATGCATCCCGCTTGCTCGTGCCCCACCGCAGTATACAGTATGCATACAGTGAGATATTGTTTGCTTGGCAGTTGGAAAAGGCTATTATTTTCCACAATACAATGAGGTTTACAAACAGCAAACCGTCAGTTCTGGAATCACAGACACAGGAGGACGCAGAGACGCAGGGGCTTTATTATATAGGATATCTTACTATACTGTCAGAACTTCTCATAATATAGTAAAGTTAACATAATTATTTAATTGCAGGTGTGATACAAAAGCTGAATTCCTGCTCTACACCTAAAAGTATCTGTCAACAAAGTGGATATATATATTTATGTTACAGGCAAAGTACGAGATCAGGCAATCTATAGAATGCCCGAAGCGATTAGGCAATGTACAAAATGTCTGTTTCATTACGTACTTTGCCTAGGCATTCTATAGAATGCCTGAAATCATTCAGGCAAAGTGTAGAATACCCGGTTCTCTATAGAATGCCTGCTTTTTTCCGCACTTTGACTGTAACAGCTGCATATCTATGCTGTCAGTGAGGCTAGTGATGATGGGTGCATGCATGCTGATATTTACTGTTTGTGGAAAGTGCTGCTGTGAAGGAGCCTTCAGGTGCTGCCAGGGGGAGCCCATGAGCAGGAAAGAGGAGAGAAAAGTTGAACATGTGCAGGAGAAAAATGGCAGTTGGGTTTTGGTAGTTGAGGCAGGGAACACACTTGTCTTTCAGTTTTCTGTGCAAGTTTTTCTGAACACCAAGTGTGTTTCTATGCAGGAAAACGTGCACGTTTTTTTCATAGCAGCTGATGTAATTGATAGAGAAAACTGACAAAATGTGCGGAGTCATCATGCAGAATGTCAGGTTTTTTTCTGCGCGCAAACAACATATTAAGTGTGAACTAGCCCATTGATTAACATGAGTTCTCAGTTTTTCTGTGCAGAAAATGCGCACGAAAACAGTCAAGTGTGTTCCCTGCTTCAAGGCTAGTGAGGGGGAGGGGCCTTAAAAGCCATGATGCAGCAAAAAATAAGTTTAGAGTCATGATACAATGCTCTACTGCAGCAAGAAATAAGCATGATTTTTGTCAAAGACTAAAGAAGAGACCAGCCATTGGTGAGGCTGACAAAGCAAAGCAGAGGCACAGACAAGAGAGCACTACTGAAAAACTAAAGTAAGGAAGAGAAAGAGAGCTGCAGACATAACGGGAGAGGAGAGAGACAAAGTACGTAACAAAAACAGACGTTTCGTACTTTACCTAAAATGGTCAGGCATTCTATAGAATGTATCATATGTGTATATATATATATATATATATATATATATATATATATATATATATATATATATATATATATGTATATATATATATATATATATATATATATATATCTTATTATACTGTCAGAACTTCTCATAATAGTGTAAAAATAACATGTAATTATTTAATTGCAGGTGCGATAAAAAGCTGAATTCCTGCTCTACTCTGAAAATATCTGACAACAAACTGGATCTCCAGCAGCCCATGATGAGTCACAGAGGAGACAAGCCGCATCGCTGCTCAGAGTGTGAGAAAAGCTTCACTCGTCCATCAGAGCTTATTAGACACCAGAGGAGACACACCGGGGAGAAGCCATTTTCTTGTCCTGAATGTGAGAAATGTTTTAATTTGAAATCAAACTTAAAAAAACATCAGAGGATTCATACTGGAGAGAAACCTTTTTCCTGCTCTGAATGTCAGAAAAGCTTTGCTGTGAAATCAAGCCTCATAGTACACCAGAGGATTCATACAGGAGAGAGGAATTATTTGTGTTCAGAATGTGACAAATCTTTCACTCAAATGTCAAACCTTATACAACACCAGAAGATTCATACAGGAGAGAAGCCATTTTCTTGTCCCGAATGTGAGAAATGTTTTACTGTTAAAGCACACCTCATAGCACACCAGAGGATTCATACTGGAGAGAGGAATTATTTGTGCTCAGAATGTGACAAATCTTTCACTCACATGTCAGACCTTATACAACACCAGAAGATCCATACAGGAAAGAAGCAATTTTCCTGCTCTGAATGCCAGAAATGTTTTACCAGTGAATCAACCCTCATAGCTCACCAGAGGATTCACACTGGAGAGAAGCCGTTTTCTTGCTCTGAATGTGAGAAGTCCTTCAGCACTCAAAAAATCTTCAACATTCATATCCGGATTCACACAGGAGAAAAACCATATAAATGTACAGAATGTGACAAATGCTTCACACAGAAGGTACAACTTACTCGGCATCAGAGAACTCACACAGGAGAAAAGCCATTTAGTTGCTCAGAATGTGGCAAAAGTTTCTCACGCCAGTCATCTCTGAGAAGTCATCAGAAGATACATGAGTGAGTGGATGTGAGCCTGTAAACTAATTTTAATTAAAAGTTTCTTTTAAATATGCATTTCAGAAGCTTATATAGCTTCAGAGACCATGTACAGTATACACAGAAAGTAAATGTTTTTTGGTGATTTATTACAAAAAACTGCAGAGGAGGTGAACTTTGATCAGCTACTACACTAAAACCTAACTGATTTCCTAATATACTTTTAAATTTTTGTGCAATAGACAGTAATTCTATAAGGATATCCATCTAATCAGTGTTTTATTTACTGTTAAAGGACCTTTATCATAAAAAAAAAAATGAAATCCATGTGTATGCATATTTTTTTCAAAGTGTAAAATACGTTTAGAAATCTTTTTTCCTGCCACTGTAACTTGCAGTAGTTTGTAAAAATCTAACAGATATGATAGAGGATCCATCTCCTCATAACTGGATGGCAGGTGCTCAGGTAGGTAGGCTGGTCAGCATCTATGCGTATCTCCTTTCCAGTGAATGCTTTTGTAAAGAATAAAAGAGATAATGAGAATTCCACATGAGGAGATAAAATAGTTCAAAACTTGTCAGATTTATACCTACTGTTAGCGATAGCTATTGTACTTCTAATAAGTTTTTTTTTTTTTTCGCTGCGATAGTGGTCCTTTAACCTCCCTGGCATTCAGTTTCTGGTGCATTTCTGTGCATAAAGTGATCCAATTTATTTTCATAATCCCTTCTGTCCCCTTCTGTCTCCAGTGTGTCCCCTTCTGTCTCCCATGTATCCTCCTGCAACCCCCATTTATCCTTCCACTCCCCCCCCCCCAAGGTGTACTATGCAAAGCAGCAACTTGACTCACCTAATCAACAGCTTCACCTGCAATCTGCTGCAGCCGGCACTAGAGGTGCAGTGAAGGAAAGGAGAGGTCTGTGATTGCCAATGTAGCCGTTGATTAGGTGAGCCATGTTGCTGCTTCTCATAGTACATAGGAGGACACACGGGGGGAAGGTGGAGGGTAAATGCGGGTGGGCAGAGGAGGACAAACGAGGGTAGAGGAGG
Organism: Hyperolius riggenbachi; assembly: GCF_040937935.1. Classification (NCBI taxonomy): domain Eukaryota; kingdom Metazoa; phylum Chordata; class Amphibia; order Anura; family Hyperoliidae; genus Hyperolius; species Hyperolius riggenbachi. The sequence goes on from NC_090648.1 coordinate 57,225,095, forward strand.
GCTCCTGGGCTGTATGCCTGGCACTGCATTGGGTATACCACTTTCAGCCCATTTTTCTTGCCCTGCACAGAGTCAAGCATCTCGCCCAGGAGGTTAAGTTTATGATCTGTAAATGTATCTTACAATCGGTTACTTTGCATTCATTGAACGTGATTATCTATGATTTCTATATGTGCACAGAGGTGTGTTGTTTAAGAAAATGATGTCAATTTAAAGTTGATTTCTTTTCATCTTTATCTGCTTATTGATTGATGTGTTAATGTGTTTCAAGTTTAATTCAATAAAACCTGAAATTTCTTTAGTATTTTGCTTTGCTGAAAATATTGTTTGCATTGTTATTCTATGAAGTGGGCCTTTACACTGATTGCCAAAGCAATTAAAAAATACCAAAACAGGGCTCACCAAACTGGTTTATCCCATATATTCAATCAACAGAGCGTACAAAAATGTTTTGAGACAGAAGACTGAGCATCTGAGGAAGGGAGAGCGGCCCAAACCCTTCTGGCAGTCTTCCTGTACATTCTTTTGATTTAATAATTGTGATAGCTCCAGTTTTCTGTTTTTTCACTGGTATATCTGGGTGTGGTGGTACAAGGGCACCGCTTGGCCCAGGAGAATCAAGCAGGTGCTCACCCACAGCAGGTGAAGAAGGTCATTTTGGTGCCCGCACTGCCCCGCGCAGCACCTAACCTGGGCACCACCATAGACATAATGTTATTATGCAAGGGTAATACAGGGATCTGGGAATCACTGCATCTCAAATTACTTCTCCCTCCGAGTTGCTACGACTCAGAGGAGGAATAGTAATGACCACGGCCTGGAATTTGTGCAGTAGCAGGGTGCTCTGAGAAGACTTGGTGATGGGGAAACGCCATGTATGCCACAGCAGAGGCCTCCTATGCTGCCAGGGCTGCCCTGTTTGGTATCTGGGTGGTGAGGTACAGGAGCATTGCTTGGCCACACCCACAGCAGGGGCCTCCCGTACTGCCTCCTGCCAGGGCTTCCCTGTCTGTTACTTGTATGGCTGCTGCTGCCTCCCCTTCATTCATACACAGACCTCAGATCAGTGGTAATGTAAACAGGAAAGACTGTCACAGTGACCACTGCAGTTGTGGAAGTGAGGTCATTGCTCATTTCCTGCATTTGAAGTGTGCCACATGGTTACTTTGTGCTGATCTGCAGGTCTTCAAGTGTTGGCGATAGGCAGATTTCAGGAAGCTAGATACACCCACTTACCCACTGACACCAATGCCCTATATGGGGGGGTTGGTGGAAAGACACCTTGGGCAACCTATACTGGGAGTGGCTATATAAACTTGAGAGACACCTTGTCTAAGTATACTGGAGGCTACTGTCTTTGCTGGGGGTTCAATTTTGACTACCTACCTATACTGAAGGGGAGGGGGCACCTTTGGCTGCCTATTATTAAAGGAGAAGGGCCTCTGACTAGCAGGGGGAGGAGGGCCATATATTGTTTGCTACTATATGATGTGTCCATGTTCCAGGTGCATCTTGTAGACGTTCTCCCTAAATTATTGTGTCTTCCTGTGTCCCCTATGTGTCCTCCCGTGTCCCCATGTGTCTTCTTCTGTCCCTATGTGTCCCATTCTGTCCCCAGTGTGTCCCTTTCTGTACCAGAGTGACCTCTTCTGTTCCCAGTGTGTCCCATTTGTCTCCAACTCTCCTTGTGTCTCCACTCTTCCTCCCCCCATCTCCGCTCTTCCCCGTGTCTCTGCTCCCCTGTATATAATTACCTCTGTCGGTGATCACAGACTTCTTTTCTCCTTCACAGCTCCACTAACGATGGCTTCTTCTGATAAAGCGATCAGCAGAAGCCAACACTAGGGGAGCTGTGCAGGTCTGCGATCACAGAGGGAGCCATGGATTAGGTGAGACACGCTCCTGACACTGCTAATTATATACGGGGAGTGGAGACACGGAGAGATAGAGACACACGGGGGGGCATTACAGGGAGTCCATGATGTTGCGGCGGGTCGGCGGTCCCTATCAGCAGGCGTTCCATAGGATGGTGTTTCCCTGAATTTGGCATATAAGAAGCAGGGACTTTTTGTCACCATTTTGGGGGAGAAAAAGTGTCTTATATGCTAAAAAATACGGTACATGTGTGTGAAAAATATTTTATTGGCATACTAACAAAACATGAATCGCAACACATTGGTCATGTAAAGGCGTTACAATTTGGTTCCATGCCTTTTGAAAAATAAACAGTTCATTACATTTTTGTATAGCTGTAGTTAGTGTAGGTTATCATAACAGACAATTTGTGTCTATAATGAGTAAAATAAAACAATACAAATATAACTATAATAGTAACCTCCATAGTGTTATCAGACTCGTCATACATGCTCATGATATATTGACTATGCACCCAGTTCTTCATTTTGACTCCTAGAACATCAAGAAACATCACTTATCAGTTTTTCTAATCTGGCTAAGCTTTAAAGAGAATCTGTACTCTGAAATTCTTACAATAAAAAGCATACCATTCTATTCATTATGTGCTCCTGGTCCCCTCTGTGCTGTTTCTGCCATTCTCTGCTGCAAACCTGGCTTGTAATTGCCAGTTTTAGGCAGTGTTTACAAACAAACTAACCAGCTTCTAATAGGCTCAGCTAAGCAGAGTGTGTTAGTCACACAGAGCCTGCAGGGGGTGTGTACAGCTTCTAGCTAATCACAAGCAGCCCTGCACATTCCAGTCTGACTGCCTCAGCCTGACTGTGCCGACTATAGAGAGAAGATTAGATCATATAACAGAGATAACACAGCTACTGTGCAATTAGGAAAAGCTGCAGTAAGCCAGACCACATTAGAAAAGGCATAGGAACTTATAGCATAGAAGAAATAAAGATAAACAATTTGTTACAGAGTCTCTTTAAGACTCATTTTAAACATATCATAACCATTGTTCCCCTCCTATAAGAAAAGTATTGGCTGTTCCTTGTGAGAGAGAAAATTGTTTTTTCATGTTCACAGCTTGTATTCATTATTTGGATCACTTCTGAAATAGTCAATGTTGTTTTAACCTTCCATTTTCTGGAAATAGATATTTTAGCTGCGGCATAATTGTATAGTTACATTTTGGGAGTGCAATGGAAGGAAAGGCACACCTATATTAACCTCCCTGGCGGTCTATTAGAAACCGCCAGGGGGCAGCGCAGCACTATTTAATTTATTTTTTTTAAAATCATGTATATTTATTATTTATAATGATTTAATAGTAATGTATATTGATATTGGCATACTGATGTAACTATAGTATATAGCACATACATGTGAAAGTCTGACCCGTCGCCCAAATGTGGCCCTCAGAACCATTAAATGTGTCCATCAAGTGGCTTTTATGCTTGCCATTATGTTTGGCCCTCTCTAGTCCACCTGGGAAGCTATTATGAATGAAAGCCTTTTATAAGATACCTTTGACGTCACTTTCTTAAATCTACTTGAAAGATCGTTGGTTTGATGACGCAACTTCCTTTTTTCTATTGGCCATTAACATTGATGTTTCTTCCGCTTTCCTTAACGAATACATCATTTGGAATATGTAGATTGCCACGTCACTTCCGTATCATTCGTTCGCTAATGATCGTATCGTTTTCACCTTTTCATCAACCTTTTCACAACCATTTTATGAATCCTCATTAAACAATCGTTCGTTGTTCGGCACGAACGATCGTTGTCGTATGTGTGTACGTAGCTTAAAGAGACACTGAAGCGAAAAAAAATATATGATATAATGAATTGGTTGTGTACTATGAATAATTACTAGAAGATTAGCAGCAAAGAAAATATTCTCATATTTTTATTTTCAGGTATATAGTGTTTTTTCTAACATTGCATCACTCTATAATATGTACAGATTACACAACACTCAGCATTCAAAAAGGGTCTTTCAGAGCAGTCTGTGAAGTAATTAACTCTCCTCTAACAGAGGAAAAGTAAACTGTTAAATTACAGTTGAGATAATAAAAATCAGATAACAGCCCTCTCCACGACCAAGTTAGTCGGAGAGCTTAATAGCTTTTTTGCATAGAGATAACAACTGAAGTTTCTCAACTCTTAAGGTCCGTACACACGCCGGACTTTAGGCAACGACGGGTCCGTCGTTGCCTCCCGCTGGGTGGGCGTGCCAGCGACAGTCCGGCGTGTGTACGCTCTGTCGTCAGACTGATACGGCTGTTTCTGAGCGATCTGCCGGGCGGATCGCTCAGAAACAGTCGTATCAGTCTGACGACAGAGCGTACACACGCCGGACTGTCGCTGGCACGCCCACCCAGCGGGAGGCAACGACGGACCCGTTGTTGCCTAAAGTCCGGCGTGTGTACGGACCTTTACTGTACTGGAAACAATTAGACTGATGTATCTGATCTTAATGTTTTTTTTCTTAGCTGTACTACACATACAAATCATAATATCATCATTTTTTTTCCGCTTCAGTGTCTCTTTAAGGCTTAGCTGTTCCTGAAATGTAAATCTACCTGTTACTTTGCATGAGCTATACATAAATTAAATGCAGAGTGTTCTATTTTCAATTTCCAGAAAATGTTTGCCAAAGTATCTAGTATTTTTGTGTTTTTGTGTTTATCACAAAAACACAAAAAAATAGTTAGATAACCGTACAAAAAAGCCTGAGAGTTCAGAAAATGATCTTTTTAAATGCACATTTTTTACCATGAAAAAAATCCATATTTTTTTTCCTCAAAAATTTGCAAAAAATACAAAAAAACCCCCCAAAATTTATTTTTGATTGCATTTTTACTAAAAAAAAACAATTTAACCCAATGTTTGCAAAAATTAATGCGAAAAAGAATATTGGTATTTTCACTCATCAATGATGGCATTAGACACAGCTTTCCAGTGGAGAAAGGAGGAGGAGTTTGTAGCTCTTAAGGTCCATACACACGCCGGACTGCAGGCAACGACGGGTCCGTCGTCACCTCCTGCTGGGTGGGCGTTCCAGCGACAGTCCGGCGTGTGTACAGTCTGTCAGCGGACTGATACGGCTGTTTCTGAGCGATCCACTGAGCGATCCACAGTTTACTTGCAGGTGTTGTTTCTCCAAACAAGTTCAGGGGAAGCGTGTATGTAAAATAGACATTCATCACATACTGGGGAACTGTAGTGTCTGAATGGATCCTTAGTGAATGTAAATAAACAAGGCATTTGTATGTGATGATGTAGAGCTCTCTCTTGGAGTGAATTCTTATGAAAGCCAGTGTTTGGTCAGTACCCCCTGAGCTGAGTCACATACTATTTGTTTATGTTGTATAAATATTCCTTTTCTAGCAAATACCTTAAGTTCTGAATTTGGGTTCCAAATTATTTTATAAAAATAATGTTTACATTGATTTTATGAGCAACCGAGCAGCTCGGGGTCACCCAAACCACTAGGAAAGTATAGAGGTCTAAAGCCCCATCTACACAATACAATTCTACATTTCGATCAGATTGAATTCGATTGATTGATTAAATCCGACCAATCAGGATTCGATTTGATTGGTAGTGTGATCGATTTGACATTGTTTTGCATTGATATTCGACCACCATACTGATTGGATCAAATCAAATCCCGATCGGACATGTTGGATTTAATCGATTAATCAAATTTGATCCGATCAAATCACATGCAGAATTGTATAATGTAGATGGGGCTTAAAAGAGACTGAAAAGCACTACTACTAAAAAGCAATGCTAAGTGTAGTTTGCCTTCTTAAAACAGAAGGAAACTTCAGGGGCATAAAGAGATAATTTTCTTATGCAGCAGTGGTGCATTGTGGGTAACCACAAATATTCACTTATAGCTGAATTATTGCAAGTTTCCTTCTGTTTTAAGAAGTCAAATCACACCAAGCATTGTAATTACGCTGTGCTTACATGTTCAGCAGTTTTTTAGACAGTTTATAGTCATGGGACTAAGTGCCCCTTAGAGGACCTCAAAAGCTAATCATTATAATAGCCACTGCCTAATAGCTCAATGTCCAATTCACTTGGGGAGGGAACAGTTCACTTATCTATACCTTCTTGGGGATGTGAGAGGGAAGTGTGTTCAAAAATCCATACTACAAATGGAGAACATACAAACCCTATGCAGATACTGCCCCACCCCAGATTTGAGCCTGGAACCTCAGCACTGTAATGCAAGAGAGCTATCTGCTATGCTTCTATATGTATATGTTCCTTTTTATATGAATAATTACCTTTCCACTCTCTTATCACTATGTACAATGATTGCATAATAATAATAATAAAGTGTTGATGTGAAGTCAACATAATAATGCTCAATATAATGATATGTGTCTATTTATTATAATAAGAAAACTACGAACAGGTAGAGATGTTGCGAACATAGAATTTTCCGTTCGCGAATGGTAAACGCCAACTTCCGCAAATGTTCATGAACAGGCAAATCTAGCGAACTGCCATAGACTTTAATGGGCAGGCAAATTTTAAAACCTACAAAGACTGTTTCTGGCCACAAAAGTGATGAAAACGTTTTTTCAAGGGGTCTAACACCTGAATAGGGGCATGCCGGAGGGGGATCCATGCCAAAAGTCCCACCAAAAATTACGGAGCTGACGCAAAGTCGGTTTTTAATCCCTAAAGGGCAGAAATCACATTATGTACAGCTCTGGGTTTCAGTGGGCTGTGGAGTGTCACAGACAGAGAAATGCAATATTACTATCAGAATACAGTGAAATAATAATGCATTGGATTGATTCTGTGCCTGCTACTTAATGAGGCAACAGCACAGCAGTAGTGCGCACATAGCTCTGGGTGTCAGTGGGCTGTGAAGTGTCACACACACAAAAAACACTGGAGACCGATGTGCGCTAGCCTCAACAGGGCTGTTTTGGATGCTTTCACAACAAGTGAGGAACAAGAACACAGGCCTAGCTAATACTTTCCCTACCTATCTGCAGCAAGTAGCCAGCCCAAGTAGCCAGCCAGCAGAGAACTGATCCAATATGGCCACCGCAACTGCTTTTTGGGGGTCCAGGAGGGGGTGCTAGCTGATTGGCTGCCATGTGTCTGATAACTGTGAGGTAAGGGGTCAAAATTTAGGTCAATAATAATGTATAGGGGGGGGGGGGAATTAAAAACGCTAAATGTTCGCTGTTCGGCGCAAATGCAAACAGCGGATGTTCGCAGCGTATTGCTCACCGGTTAGGAGAGGCACTTATCAGCACAGAGGTGTAGTGATTATTGTTCTTGCCTTGCAGCACTTTTCCAGCCTAGATACATTGTCTGTATGTTCTCCACATGTTTGTGTTGGTCATCTCTGGGACCACAGTTTTTCTCTCACATCCCAAAACATGATGGTAGGAAGAGTAAAATGTGACAATGGGAGGGATTACATTGGGTGCTCTTCTGATGGGCAGCTAGTGACATGATTCTGTGCACTGTAACTGTATTGATTATCTCAGTACATTGTTGCCTGTTGGGGGTCTATTAGTAAGTGAGCAATCAGTCAGTGATGTCTTGGAAGCACCAAAATAGGAAAACATAAGATTCTCAGAGACTTAGAGAAAAGTAATATCCTTGTGGTTAGATGACATGGCCATGGGCCTCTACGGCTAACTGATTCCTTTGGGGAGTGATGGCTAACTTATCTGGTCCAGTCACATATTTATTTATTTATTTATTTATTGTATTTATAAAGCACCAACATATTACGCAGCACTGGAGTGATACTGACGTGCAAATCACCAGGAGCCTCATGCCAGCCATGGTAGACAGGTTCCAGAATGCACAGTGCATTGTAGTGTGCTATGTATGGGCTTTCTACCTGCAGAGCAGTCAGAGGACCAATGACTAAAGCCTTGTGGACATCTGGACTGAACATGGTGGCCTGTTCTGATTTCTTTTAGATTATGTGAATGGTTGTGTGTGAGTTTGCTGTTTATTTCTTTCTATAGAATTTTCAAGTATGTAAAAGATACACCTCAAATTAAAGCTGCCATTTACTCCTTTAAGGAATGTCTGTGTCTATTCTGCTGCTCTTTCTGGCTTCAGACATTCAGCATATGCTTAGTTCGTTCAACTTTTATTCAGAACACCTGATCTGTTGTGGCATAAATCATTAATGGCAGAAAACCAAAAATACAACCACACAAGTATTGTTTAAAAAGAAATATGGCTGCTTCCATATCTCTATCCATACAATGTCATTTTAAAGTGGACATGAACTCTTTCACAGGACAGAAGGAAAACATGGAGAAATGCGCCCTGCATGTATGTAGAGAGTTTAGCTTCATCTGTGACTGATCAACTGTAATTTGATCTCTCAGCGGTGTCAGCTGGCTGCCGTGACAAGCTAATTTGCAGCTAATTTGTAAACGCAGGATGTTAACCCTATGTCTCCTATCATGAAAGCAGGAAGTAGGCACACTGCAGATTTGTTGCAGGATTTGTATCAGCTGTAACACAGACATGTCTTATTAAAGGTTATTGTGCTGTTGCTTATCTTCTAGAGCAGAGAGCAAGTTTTGAGTTCAGGCGCGCTAATGTATGTGCTGCAGACATTTTTGTGTCAGATCTCACAAGACACCTTTAGGGGTCTTTTTGATCCCATACCTACATAGTTTTGCAGGCCCGGATTTACCTCACAGAAGCCTATAGGCACAGATCTCCTGGCACCTTACATTTCCCCCTCTATGAACCTACAAACCCTCGCCCAACTGCAGCGCAAGTGTGCTGGCTGGCCCAGATATCACTTCTCTCTTACTTCCCTTGCCTGTCATAGATAACAACAGGTGCCCCTAAGTATTAAGTAACCAGAAGTACCATCAGTGTAAAGTAGCTAGAGGTGCCCCAAGCATTAGGTAGCTAGAGGAGCCCCTGCATGGAGGGAGATTTCATCAGTAGAATGTAGAGAGCTGGGTGTTTTGTAGAGAGCTGGGTGTTTTGTAGTATGAGTGTTTTTGTTGCTTAATATTTTATATTGTTTTGGATATTCTGTGATAACAACTGAAAATCAATACCTAGTGTTACGGCACATGACCTTGTAGCTGTGTCCAAGTCAATCTGATTATAATGATCAAGTGTGCCAAGAGCAGGAATCTTTATATATATATATATATATATATATATATATATATATATATATATATATATATATATATATTAGAAAGGTCAGTTTGAGTGTTTAATATTTCATATTATTTTGGATGTTCTGTGATAACAACTAACAATGAATGCCTAGTGTTACGGCACATGTAATTAAATGGAAATTCCACTTTTGTTAAAAACAAACATATAAATAACTAAATATTTGCAATAAACACAGATCACTCCTGCACAAATCATTTTGCAATTTTATTTTAACACATTTTTTAGAACCATCAGTGACCATAAGCTGAAAATATTCTTTAGTGGAGCCTCAGCTGCAATACGCTCTGTACTCTATTTAAGGAGCTGTTATGATGAGACCCTCCAGAAAATTCCTTCTTGCCACAAAAGCAATTAGCAAATGTTTGTTCAACACCTAAAAACAAAATATATTAAGCTGAAACAATGCCTGCCTTTACTATATGGAGATAACCTGAACACAGTTTTTCCTCAACAAACTTAGAATGTGTCACATTAATCTATGTAATACACAGAGACCATCCAAAAATGTTCAGTTTTCCTCAACAAAAGTTGAATTGCCCTTGTCATTTCCAGAGAAAGCCAAAAGAAAGCCAAAAGTCTTCTGTGCAAACTATACTCATCAAGAGGGATATGTGGGATGCTTTAGCACTACAGTAATGATTATAAAGCAGTAAAAGATACTGCAGAATATTGATGAGTCTGAATAACCAATAGCAAAACTATCTGCCTTTTCAAGATGCAAAAAGCTGGGTACACACGAGATAAAAGTATTTGAAAAATAAAAGATCAAAGGCCAATTTTACCACCTCCATGTAGCAGGAGAGCCATACCTACACAGTCTATTCTTCAGCTGGGTACACCGTTCAGATAACAATCTGAGAAATTAATCTAACACATAGGTTTGAACGTTTGAAAGACTGATCATTCTAAAGATTTCTCTTTACTAATCTGATGCTAGGTACACATTACACAATTTTCTGTTAGATTTACCTGCCAGATTGATTTTTTTCCAACACGTCCGATCTTAATTTCAATCCATTTTCCGATTGATTTCCATAGAAGTATTGAAAAAAAATCGATCTGGCAGGTAAATCTAACAGAAAATTGTATCGTGTTTACCAAGCATAAGATTACATTTTATTTACTTCCTTTCTTGTACACACCTTGTTTAATGCACAGTAATCTGCAGATCAGATCTGAAAGATTGAGAGATAAGTATCTTTCATCTGGTACTGAACATTTTTTTCTGCATGGGGAGAGCACTGAAACTGTCCATCCTCTACTGACCTATTCATTGTATTCATCTATTGTTATGTTAGTGATCTTCAGCTTAGATCATTCCTTCAATTTGCCTTTTGTTTATACTGTGGAATGTTAATGAAATTAACACCTTGCTGGGTGGGTGGGAGTTTCAGTAAAGAGGTCTTGAAACTGTCCTTTCATAGGTCTGTAAATAGACATTTTGTTGTTAACAATACGACATTTTCAACCAATCCAAAACCACTTCATTTTAGTAAATGGAGGAGAAGTGAATATAAAATGGGTCAGACCTCAGTCAGGCAGAAGGCTCACAGAGAGATCACAGGAATAAGGGGACCCAATACTACTTTCTACCAGGTAACTATAAACCTACTGATTTCCTGATCTGTAATATTGATTGTATTGTTATTTTGCTTTCTTTAAATCATGTTAATAAGTTAGATATTATACAGAAATGGCTTTTGCATGTGTGACTCATAACTGGATGACACATGTCTGATTTTATATTGTACAAAAGTAAACCTGTTAGAGGGGAAACACTGATGCTGCCAGTGTTAGGCCTGGGCTATACAGAAAATATTTTTTTGCTTGTGATCAAGAGATTTAACTTCTTGCTGAAAGGTGTTTTTTGTGTCAACTTTGTTTATTATTTATAAAGTTAATTGCAAATAAAATTGTCCATAAAGAGTGTATATGAAATCACAAGTGTAAAAAATATGTTAATACAGATGACATAATGTTCACGTAAATTATCAGATGTAGCGCTATCATGCTAAGGTGATGTAACATTATAAAAGAGAGGTATAACAATCTAAAAGTTTTGAGGAGAGTGCATTATGCATATATTTAAAAGAAGTGTGTGTTTATTTGAGTGCCATTGTTCTGAATATCAGTCATGATACTGTAATATTATCTAAGTGTCAGTAATTTGTGTGCCACTATTGTCATCACTTAATCACCTCTAACACATCCCAATATTAAATTAACCCGTACCTCTTAACACTATCAAATCTAACCTTTTACTAACCTCTCATAAAACACTAACCTTCCTATAACTAAGCCTCAATGTAACATTCAGCCCCATTCCCTAACATTAACCCTGCTATAAGTGAGCCTAGTACTAATCTTTTAGCCAAGTTTTTTTAACCAGTAATCCTACATGGCAGCAAATAACAGTACTCAGCTATATTTTATCAATAACAGTATTAGCTATACCTGCACTGCACTCAATCTGGAGTTTGGCGATATAACAACCCAGCTCTGATTTTACACTCCTATGCAATTATGCATGCTATGCAAACAGGCAGAGATAAGCTACCCAATTTAATTGCTTGGCACACTATAGTCACACATGTACACTGAGGTTTATAGCAGGGAGTGCTATTATAAATGAAGGAAATCTTGAGAATCCCCCTTGAGGACTTGAACAAGCCTATAGCCTGTTGGTAAAAGGCTCACAGCTGTCACATAATAATCCCTACAGTAAGCAACAACTTCATAGGAGTATTTATTTTTCAAGTGCCAACATATTCTGTGGCACTGTACAGAGTAGGAAAACAAACAAGGGATACATAATGATACAGACAATGATATACGTCAAATATGGACACTGGTATAACTATAAAGTACCGAACTGGTGATTACAATAGCAGATGTAACATGATTACAATAGCAGATGTAACATGAAGAATACAATGTATAGCAGAGTGCACACTATTAAATGAATAACATTCCAAGACGCTAAAGGGTTATACAATTGTAACTGATATTCGTGTATACTTATTTTAACCTCCCTTGTGTTCTGGACGAGCTCAGCTCGTCCAGCAAAAACTTGCTGAAAGTGTTTTGGACGAGCTGAGCTTGTCAATCCCGCCAGGGAGATTTCCTGTTTCTCTGCACCGCCCGCTGCAATTTTCCCTCATCAGAGGGATTCCCCAGGATGGCTGGATGTCTGACTGTATGCTGTGGATAGCGATCTGTGCTACCCCCAGCATACAGAACAAGCATCCAGCCACCCTGGGGAATCCCTGTGCAGCTGGCGGGGCAGAGAATGTGCTGCGTGCAAGGATTCCCCCTTTGTGTGCGGACGGGTGTCTGCTCTATGCGGGCTGGTAGTGGCCGGCGGGGATCCCCTCTGTGCAGCAAGGGGGGGAGGGGTGTCCCCGTTTTATGCTGGCTGGTAGTGGCCGGCGGGGACCCCCCTTCTGTGCGGGGGGGGGGGGGGGTGTCGTCCCCGTCCTTTGCAGGCTGTGGGTGGCCGGTGGGGACCCTCCTTCTGGGCAGGGGGGGTGTCCCCGTCCTTTTGCAGGCTGTGGGTGGCCTTTCCCTCCCCCCTCCCAACCCCCATGCAAGCCCCCCCCCCCCTTCCTCCTGAATTCCTTCCCTCGGTGTGAATCCTGTTCTACTCACCCAGGCTGTCTCCAGCAGCGCCAGCAGAAACCCTTCTTTCTTTAACGCCGAAGTCCTGGCCTGTGACGTTACCGCTACGAGGCTCGGTGACATCACCAAGTCTCGTAGCGGTAATTACACAGAGCATGAGACTTCGGGGATGGAGGAAGAAGGGATTCTGCCACCGCCGCCGCTGGAGACAACCTGGGTGAGTAGAACAGGACTCACACCGAGGGAAGGGGTTCAGGGGGAAGGGGAGGGGCTTGCATGGGGGATGGGAGGGGGAAGGGAAAGGCCACCCACAGCCCGCAAAGGACGGGGACACCCCCCCCGCCCAGAAGGGGGTCCCTACAGGCCCCCCACAGCCTGCAAAGGACGGGGACACCCCCCCGCCCAGCCACCCACAGCCTGCAAAGGATGGGGAAACCCCTTCTCCAACCAGAAGGGGGGTCCCACCGGTCACTACCAGCCAGCATAGAATGGGGACACCCCACAGCCCGCTAAGGACGGGTCCCCCTCTCCCTGCCCAGAAGGGGGGTCCCCACCGGCCGCACACAGCTTAAGGGAAGGTGTTGGAAGGGGGGGGGTAGCTTGGCACCCCATTACTGGCTACACTACACCTGGCACCCCATAACTGGCTACACTAAACCTGGCACCCTATACCTGGCACCCTATACCTGGCTACACACCTGGCTACCTATACATCTGCCTACACACCTGGCTACCCTGACATCTGGCTACATGTAGCTCCCTACACACCTGGCTACACATCTGGGTATTATACTCACCATTGGCGTGCTGATCCCTCGTCGCGTACCTCTGATAGCTTCCCCAGTGCCTTCTTCCATGTCCCTGTGCGGATTTTGCTTCTCCCTCAGCGATGACATGTCCCCCGGCGATCGGCGTTGATGACACCAGGGTCACACAGCGTCATCAACATCTTGCAGTAAACACTTTTTTTTTGTTGTTGAATTCCATGCAATAACCGGTATTGAATTCAATATAGTTATCTAATATAGAGATAACAACTGAAGTTTCTCAACTCTTACTGTACTGGAAACAATTAGACTGATGTATCTGATCTTAATGTTTTTTTTCTTAGCTGTACTACACATACAAATCATAATATCATCATTTTTTTTTCGCTTCAGTGTCTCTTTAAGGCTTAGCTGTTCCTGAAATGTAAATCTACCTGTTACTTTGCATGAGCTATACATAAATTAAATGCAGAGTGTTCTATTTTCAATTTCCAGAAAATGTTTGCCAAAGTATCTAGTATTTTTGTGTTTTTGTGTTTATCACAAAAACACAAAAAAATAGTTAGATAACCGTACAAAAAAGCCTGAGAGTTCAGAAAATGATCTTTTTAAATGCACATTTTTTACCATGAAAAAAATCCATATTTTTTTTCCTCAAAAATTTGCAAAAAATACCAAAAAAAACCCCAAAATTTATTTTTGATTGCATTTTTACTAAAAAAAAACAATTTAACCCAATGTTTGCAAAAATTAATGCGAAAAAGAATATTGGTATTTTCACTCATCAATGATGGCATTAGACACAGCTTTCCAGTGGAGAAAGGAGGAGGAGTTTGTAGCTCTTAAGGTCCATACACACGCCGGACTGCAGGCAACGACGGGTCCGTCGTCACCTCCTGCTGGGTGGGCGTTCCAGCGACAGTCCGGCGTGTGTACAGTCTGTCAGCGGACTGATACGGCTGTTTCTGAGCGATCCACTGAGCGATCCACAGTTTACTTGCAGGTGTTGTTTCTCCAAACAAGTTCAGGGGAAGCGTGTATGTAAAATAGACATTCATCACATACTGGGGAACTGTAGTGTCTGAATGGATCCTTAGTGAATGTAAATAAACAAGGCATTTGTATGTGATGATGTAGAGCTCTCTCTTGGAGTGAATTCTTATGAAAGCCAGTGTTTGGTCAGTACCCCCTGAGCTGAGTCACATACTATTTGTTTATGTTGTATAAATATTCCTTTTCAAGCAAATACCTTAAGTTCTGAATTTGGGTTCCAAATTATTTTATAAAAATAATGTTTACATTGATTTTATGAGCAACCGAGCAGCTCGGGGTCACCCAAACCACTAGGAAAGTATAGAGGTCTAAAGCCCCATCTACACAATACAATTCTACATTTCGATCAGATTGAATTCGATTGATTGATTAAATCCGACCAATCAGGATTCGATTTGATTGGTAGTGTGATCGATTTGACATTGTTTTGCATTGATATTCGACCACCATACTGATTGGATCAAATCAAATCCCGATCGGACATGTTGGATTTAATCGATTAATCAAATTTGATCCGATCAAATCACATGCAGAATTGTATAATGTAGATGGGGCTTAAAAGAGACTGAAAAGCACTACTACTAAAAAGCAATGCTAAGTGTAGTTTGCCTTCTTAAAACAGAAGGAAACTTCAGGGGCATAAAGAGATAATTTTCTTATGCAGCAGTGGTGCATTGTGGGTAACCACAAATATTCACTTATAGCTGAATTATTGCAAGTTTCCTTCTGTTTTAAGAAGTCAAATCACACCAAGCATTGTAATTACGCTGTGCTAACATGTTCAGCAGTTTTTTAGACAGTTTATAGTCATGGGACTAAGTGCCCCTTAGAGGACCTCAAAAGCTAATCATTATAATAGCCACTGCCTAATAGCTCAATGTCCAATTCACTTGGGGAGGGAACAGTTCACTTATCTATACCTTCTTGGGGATGTGAGAGGGAAGTGTGTTCAAAAATCCATACTACAAATGGAGAACATACAAACCCTATGCAGATACTGCCCCACCCCAGATTTGAGCCTGGAACCTCAGCACTGTAATGCAAGAGAGCTATCTGCTATGCTTCTATATGCATATGTTCCTTTTTATATGAATAATTACCTTTCCACTCTCTTATCACTATGTACAATGATTGCATAATAATAATAAAGTGTTGATGTGAAGTCAACATAATAATGCTCAATATAATGATATGTGTCTATTTATTATAATAAGAAAACTACGAACAGGTAGAGATGTTGCGAACATAGAATTTTCCGTTCGCGAATGGTAAACGCCAACTTCCGCAAATGTTCATGAACAGGCAAATCTAGCGAACTGCCATAGACTTTAATGGGCAGGCAAATTTTAAAACCTACAAAGACTGTTTCTGGCCACAAAAGTGATGAAAAAGTTTTTTCAAGGGGTCTAACACCTGAATAGGGGCATGCCGGAGGGGGATCCATGCCAAAAGTCCCACCAAAAATTACGGAGCTGACGCAAAGTCGGTTTTTAATCCCTAAAGGGCAGAAATCACATTATGTACAGCTCTGGGTTTCAGTGGGCTGTGGAGTGTCACAGACAGAGAAATGCAATATTACTATCAGAATACAGTGAAATAATAATGCATTGGAGTGATTCTGTGCCTGCTACTTAATGAGGCAACAGCACAGCAGTAGTGCGCACATAGCTCTGGGTGTCAGTGGGCTGTGAAGTGTCACACACACAAAAAACACTGGAGACCGATGTGCGCTAGCCTCAACAGGGCTGTTTTGGATGCTTTCACAACAAGTGAGGAACAAGAACACAGGCCTAGCTAATACTTTCCCTACCTATCTGCAGCAAGTAGCCAGCCCAAGTAGCCAGCCAGCAGAGAACTGATCCAATATGGCCACCGCAACTGCTTTTTGGGGGTCCAGGAGGGGGTGCTAGCTGATTGGCTGCCATGTGTCTGATAACTGTGAGGTAAGGGGTCAAAATTTAGGTCAATAATAATGTATAGGGGGGGGGGGGGATTAAAAACGCTAAATGTTCGCTGTTCGGCGCAAATGCAAACAGCGGATGTTCGCAGCATATTGCTCACCGGTTAGGAGAGGCACTTATCAGCACAGAGGTGTAGTGATTATTGTTCTTGCCTTGCAGCACTTTTCCAGCCTAGATACATTGTCTGTATGTTCTCCACATGTTTGTGTTGGTCATCTCTGGGACCACAGTTTTTCTCTCACATCCCAAAACATGATGGTAGGAAGAGTAAAATGTGACAATGGGAGGGATTACATTGGGTGCTCTTCTGATGGGCAGCTAGTGACATGATTCTGTGCACTGTAACTGTATTGATTATCTCAGTACATTGTTGCCTGTTGGGGGTCTATTAGTAAGTGAGCAATCAGTCAGTGATGTCTTGGAAGCACCAAAATAGGAAAACATAAGATTCTCAGAGACTTAGAGAAAAGTAATATCCTTGTGGTTAGATGACATGGCCATGGGCCTCTACGGCTAACTGATTCCTTTGGGGAGTGATGGCTAACTTATCTGGTCCAGTCACATATTTATTTATTTATTTATTTATTGTATTTATAAAGCACCAACATATTACGCAGCACTGGAGTGATACTGACGTGCAAATCACCAGGAGCCTCATGCCAGCCATGGTAGACAGGTTCCAGAATGCACAGTGCATTGTAGTGTGCTATGTATGGGCTTTCTACCTGCAGAGCAGTCAGAGGACCAATGACTAAAGCCTTGTGGACATCTGGACTGAACATGGTGGCCTGTTCTGATTTCTTTTAGATTATGTGAATGGTTGTGTGTGAGTTTGCTGTTTATTTCTTTCTATAGAATTTTCAAGTATGTAAAAGATACACCTCAAATTAAAGCTGCCATTTACTCCTTTAAGGAATGTCTGTGTCTATTCTGCTGCTCTTTCTGGCTTCAGACATTCAGCATATGCTTAGTTCGTTCAACTTTTAGTCAGAACACCTGATCTGTTGTGGCATAAATCATTAATGGCAGAAAACCAAAAATACAACCACACAAGTATTGTTTAAAAAGAAATATGGCTGCTTCCATATCTCTATCCATACAATGTCATTTTAAAGTGGACATGAACTCTTTCACAGGACAGAAGGAAAACATGGAGAAATGCGCCCTGCATGTATGTAGAGAGTTTAGCTTCATCTGTGACTGATCAACTGTAATTTGATCTCTCAGCGGTGTCAGCTGGCTGCCGTGACAAGCTAATTTGCAGCTAATTTGTAAACGCAGGATGTTAACCCTATGTCTCCTTTCATGAAAGCAGGAAGTAGGCACACTGCAGATTTGTTGCAGGATTTGTATCAGCTGTAACACAGACATGTCTTATTAAAGGTTATTGTGCTGTTGCTTATCTTCTAGAGCAGAGAGCAAGTTTTGAGTTCAGGCGCGCTAATGTATGTGCTGCAGACATTTTTGTGTCAGATCTCACAAGACACCTTTAGGGGTCTTTTTGATCCCATACCTACATAGTTTTGCAGGCCCGGATTTACCTCACAGAAGCCTATAGGCACAGATCTCCTGGCACCTTACATTTCCCCCTCTATGAACCTACAAACCCTCGCCCAACTGCAGCGCAAGTGTGCTGGCTGGCCCAGATATCACTTCTCTCTTACTTCCCTTGCCTGTCATAGATAACAACAGGTGCCCCTAAGTATTAAGTAACCAGAAGTACCATCAGTGTAAAGTAGCTAGAGGTGCCCCCAAGCATTAGGTAGCTAGAGGAGCCCCTGCATGGAGGGAGATTTCATCAGTAGAATGTAGAGAGCTGGGTGTTTTGTAGAGAGCTGGGTGTTTTGTAGTATGAGTGTTTTTGTTGCTTAATATTTTATATTGTTTTGGATATTCTGTGATAACAACTGAAAATCAATACCTAGTGTTACGGCACATGACCTTGTAGCTGTGTCCAAGTCAATCTGATTATAATGATCAAGTGTGCCAAGAGCAGGAATCTTTATATATATATATATATATATATATATATATATATATATATATATATATATATATATATATATATATATATATATATATATATATATATATATATATATATATATATTAGAAAGGTCAGTTTGAGTGTTTAATATTTCATATTATTTTGGATGTTCTGTGATAACAACTAACAATGAATGCCTAGTGTTACGGCACATGTAATTAAATGGAAATTCCACTTTTGTTAAAAACAAACATATAAATAACTAAATATTTGCAATAAACACAGATCACTCCTGCACAAATCATTTTGCAATTTTATTTTAACACATTTTTTAGAACCATCAGTGACCATAAGCTGAAAATATTCTTTAGTGGAGCCTCAGCTGCAATACGCTCTGTACTCTATTTAAGGAGCTGTTATGATGAGACCCTCCAGAAAATTCCTTCTTGCCACAAAAGCAATTAGCAAATGTTTGTTCAACACCTAAAAACAAAATATATTAAGCTGAAACAATGCCTGCCTTTACTATATGGAGATAACCTGAACACAGTTTTTCCTCAACAAACTTAGAATGTGTCACATTAATCTATGTAATACACAGAGACCATCCAAAAATGTTCAGTTTTCCTCAACAAAAGTTGAATTGCCCTTGTCATTTCCAGAGAAAGCCAAAAGAAAGCCAAAAGTCTTCTGTGCAAACTATACTCACCAAGAGGGATATGTGGGATGCTTTAGCACTACAGTAATGATTATAAAGCAGTAAAAGATACTGCAGAATATTGATGAGTCTGAATAACCAATAGCAAAACGATCTGCCTTTTCAAGATGCAAAAAGCTGGGTACACACGAGATAAAAGTATTTGAAAAATAAAAGATCAAAGGCCAATTTTACCACCTCCATGTAGCAGGAGAGCCATACCTACACAGTCTATTCTTCAGCTGGGTACACCGTTCAGATAACAATCTGAGAAATTAATCTAACACATAGGTTTGAACGTTTGAAAGACTGATCATTCTAAAGATTTCTCTTTACTAATCTGATGCTAGGTACACATTACACAATTTTCTGTTAGATTTACCTGCCAGATTGATTTTTTTCCAACACGTCCGATCTTAATTTCAATCCATTTTCCGATTGATTTCCATAGAAGTATTGAAAAAAAATCGATCTGGCAGGTAAATCTAACAGAAAATTGTATCGTGTTTACCAAGCATAAGATTACATTTTATTTACTTCCTTTCTTGTACACACCTTGTTTAATGCACAGTAATCTGCAGATCAGATCTGAAAGATTGAGAGATAAGTATCTTTCATCTGGTACTGAACATTTTTTTCTGCATGGGGAGAGCACTGAAACTGTCCATCCTCTACTGACCTATTCATTGTATTCATCTATTGTTATGTTAGTGATCTCCAGCTTAGATCATTCCTTCAATTTGCCTTTTGTTTATACTGTGGAATGTTAATGAAATTAACACCTTGCTGGGTGGGTGGGAGTTTCAGTAAAGAGGTCTTGAAACTGTCCTTTCATAGGTCTGTAAATAGACATTTTGTTGTTAACAATACGACATTTTCAACCAATCCAAAACCACTTCATTTTAGTAAATGGAGGAGAAGTGAATATAAAATGGGTCAGACCTCAGTCAGGCAGAAGGCTCACAGAGAGATCACAGGAATAAGGGGACCCAATACTACTTTCTACCAGGTAACTATAAACCTACTGATTTCCTGATCTGTAATATTGATTGTATTGTTATTTTGCTTTCTTTAAATCATGTTAATAAGTTAGATATTATACAGAAATGGCTTTTGCATGTGTGACTCATAACTGGATGACACATGTCTGATTTTATATTGTACAAAAGTAAACCTGTTAGAGGGGAAACACTGATGCTGCCAGTGTTAGGCCTGGGCTATACAGAAAATATTTTTTTGCTTGTGATCAAGAGATTTAACTTCTTGCTGAAAGGTGTTTTTTGTGTCAACTTTGTTTATTATTTATAAAGTTAATTGCAAATAAAATTGTCCATAAAGAGTGTATATGAAATCACAAGTGTAAAAAATATGTTAATACAGATGACATAATGTTCACGTAAATTATCAGATGTAGCGCTATCATGCTAAGGTGATGTAACATTATAAAAGAGAGGTATAACAATCTAAAAGTTTTGAGGAGAGTGCATTATGCATATATTTAAAAGAAGTGTGTGTTTATTTGAGTGCCATTGTTCTGAATATCAGTCATGATACTGTAATATTATCTAAGTGTCAGTAATTTGTGTGCCACTATTGTCATCACTTAATCACCTCTAACACATCCCAATATTAAATTAACCCGTACCTCTTAACACTATCAAATCTAACCTTTTACTAACCTCTCATAAAACACTAACCTTCCTATAACTAAGCCTCAATGTAACATTCAGCCCCATTCCCTAACATTAACCCTGCTATAAGTGAGCCTAGTACTAATCTTTTAGCCAAGTTTTTTTAACCAGTAATCCTACATGGCAGCAAATAACAGTACTCAGCTATATTTTATCAATAACAGTATTAGCTATACCTGCACTGCACTCAATCTGGAGTTTGGCGATATAACAACCCAGCTCTGATTTTACACTCCTATGCAATTATGCATGCTATGCAAACAGGCAGAGATAAGCTACCCAATTTAATTGCTTGGCACACTATAGTCACACATGTACACTGAGGTTTATAGCAGGGAGTGCTTTTATAAATGAAGGAAATCTTGAGAATCCCCCTTGAGGACTTGAACAAGCCTATAGCCTGTTGATAAAAGGCTCACAGCTGTCACATAATAATCCCTACAGTAAGCAACAACTTCATAGGAGTATTTATTTTTCAAGTGCCAACATATTCTGTGGCACTGTACAGAGTAGGAAAACAAACAAGGGATACATAATGATACAGACAATGATATACGTCAAATATGGACACTGGTATAACTATAAAGTACCGAACTGGTGATTACAATAGCAGATGTAACATGATTACAATAGCAGATGTAACATGAAGAATACAATGTATAGCAGAGTGCACACTATTAAATGAATAACATTCCAAGACGCTAAAGGGTTATACAATTGTAACTGATATTCGTGTATACTTATTTTAACCTCCCTAGCGTTCTGGACGAGCTCAGCTCGTCCAGCAAAAACTTGCTGAAAGTGTTTTGGACGAGCTGAGCTTGTCAATCCCGCCAGGGAGATTTCCTGTTTCTCTGCACCGCCCGCTGCAATTTTCCCTCATCAGAGGGATTCCCCAGGATGGCTGGATGTCTGACTGTATGCTGTGGATAGCGATCTGTGCTACCCCCAGCATACAGAACAAGCATCCAGCCACCCTGGGGAATCCCTGTGCAGCTGGCGGGGCAGAGAATGTGCTGCGTGCAAGGATTCCCCCTTTGTGTGCGGACGGGTGTCTGCTCTATGCGGGCTGGTAGTGGCCGGCGGGGATCCCCTCTGTGCAGCAAGGGGGGGAGGGGTGTCCCCGTTTTATGCTGGCTGGTAGTGGCCGGCGGGGACCCCCCTTCTGTGCGGGGGGGGGGGGGGGGGGGTGTCGTCCCCGTCCTTTGCAGGCTGTGGGTGGCCGGTGGGGACCCTCCTTCTGGGCAGGGGGGGTGTCCCCGTCCTTTTGCAGGCTGTGGGTGGCCTTTCCCTCCCCCCTCCCAACCCCCATGCAAGCCCCCCCCCCCCTTCCTCCTGAATTCCTTCCCTCGGTGTGAATCCTGTTCTACTCACCCAGGCTGTCTCCAGCAGCGCCAGCAGAAACCCTTCTTTCTTTAACGCCGAAGTCCTGGCCTGTGACGTTACCGCTACGAGGCTCGGTGACATCACCAAGTCTCGTAGCGGTAATTACACAGAGCATGAGACTTCGGGGATGGAGGAAGAAGGGATTCTGCCACCGCCGCCGCTGGAGACAACCTGGGTGAGTAGAACAGGACTCACACCGAGGGAAGGGGTTCAGGGGGAAGGGGAGGGGCTTGCATGGGGGATGGGAGGGGGAAGGGAAAGGCCACCCACAGCCCGCAAAGGACGGGGACACCCCCCCCCGCCCAGAAGGGGGTCCCTACAGGCCCCCCACAGCCTGCAAAGGATGGGGACACCCCCCCGCCCAGCCACCCACAGCCTGCAAAGGATGGGGAAACCCCTTCTC
This sequence comes from Hyperolius riggenbachi, assembly GCF_040937935.1. Taxonomy (NCBI): domain Eukaryota; kingdom Metazoa; phylum Chordata; class Amphibia; order Anura; family Hyperoliidae; genus Hyperolius; species Hyperolius riggenbachi. The sequence goes on from NC_090648.1 coordinate 57,247,787, forward strand.
CAACCAGAAGGGGGGTCCCCACCGGTCACTACCAGCCAGCATAGAATGGGGACACCCCACAGCCCGCTAAGGACGGGTCCCCCTCTCCCTGCCCAGAAGGGGGGTCCCCACCGGCCGCACACAGCTTAAGGGAAGGTGTTGGAAGGGGGGGGTGGTAGCTTGGCACCCCATTACTGGCTACACTACACCTGGCACCCCATAACTGGCTACACTAAACCTGGCACCCTATACCTGGCACCCTATACCTGGCTACACACCTGGCTACCTATACATCTGCCTACACACCTGGCTACCCTGACATCTGGCTACATGTAGCTCCCTACACACCTGGCTACACATCTGGGTATTATACTCACCATTGGCGTGCTGATCCCTCGTCGCGTACCTCTGATAGCTTCCCCAGTGCCTTCTTCCATGTCCCTGTGCGGATTTTGCTTCTCCCTCAGCGATGACATGTCCCCCGGCGATCGGCGTTGATGACACCAGGGTCACACAGCGTCATCAACATCTTGCAGTAAACACTTTTTTTGTTGTTGAATTCCATGCAATAACCGGTATTGAATTCAATATAGTTATCTAATATAGAGATAACAACTGAAGTTTCTCAACTCTTACTGTACTGGAAACAATTAGACTGATGTATCTGATCTTAATGTTTTTTTTCTTAGCTGTACTACACATACAAATCATAATATCATCATTTTTTTTCCGCTTCAGTGTCTCTTTAAGGCTTAGCTGTTCCTGAAATGTAAATCTACCTGTTACTTTGCATGAGCTATACATAAATTAAATGCAGAGTGTTCTATTTTCAATTTCCAGAAAATGTTTGCCAAAGTATCTAGTATTTTTGTGTTTTTGTGTTTATCACAAAAACACAAAAAAATAGTTAGATAACCGTACAAAAAAGCCTGAGAGTTCAGAAAATGATCTTTTTAAATGCACATTTTTTACCATGAAAAAAATCCATATTTTTTTTCCTCAAAAATTTGCAAAAAATACAAAAAAAACCCCCAAAATTTATTTTTGATTGCATTTTTACTAAAAAAAAACAATTTAACCCAATGTTTGCAAAAATTAATGCGAAAAAGAATATTGGTATTTTCACTCATCAATGATGGCATTAGACACAGCTTTCCAGTGGAGAAAGGAGGAGGAGTTTGTAGCTCTTAAGGTCCATACACACGCCGGACTGCAGGCAACGACGGGTCCGTCGTCACCTCCTGCTGGGTGGGCGTTCCAGCGACAGTCCGGCGTGTGTACAGTCTGTCAGCGGACTGATACGGCTGTTTCTGAGCGATCCACTGAGCGATCCACAGTTTACTTGCAGGTGTTGTTTCTCCAAACAAGTTCAGGGGAAGCGTGTATGTAAAATAGACATTCATCACATACTGGGGAACTGTAGTGTCTGAATGGATCCTTAGTGAATGTAAATAAACAAGGCATTTGTATGTGATGATGTAGAGCTCTCTCTTGGAGTGAATTCTTATGAAAGCCAGTGTTTGGTCAGTACCCCCTGAGCTGAGTCACATACTATTTGTTTATGTTGTATAAATATTCCTTTTCTAGCAAATACCTTAAGTTCTGAATTTGGGTTCCAAATTATTTTATAAAAATAATGTTTACATTGATTTTATGAGCAACCGAGCAGCTCGGGGTCACCCAAACCACTAGGAAAGTATAGAGGTCTAAAGCCCCATCTACACAATACAATTCTACATTTCGATCAGATTGAATTCGATTGATTGATTAAATCCGACCAATCAGGATTCGATTTGATTGGTAGTGTGATCGATTTGACATTGTTTTGCATTGATATTCGACCACCATACTGATTGGATCAAATCAAATCCCGATCGGACATGTTGGATTTAATCGATTAATCAAATCTGATCCGATCAAATCACATGCAGAATTGTATAATGTAGATGGGGCTTAAAAGAGACTGAAAAGCACTACTACTAAAAAGCAATGCTAAGTGTAGTTTGCCTTCTTAAAACAGAAGGAAACTTCAGGGGCATAAAGAGATAATTTTCTTATGCAGCAGTGGTGCATTGTGGGTAACCACAAATATTCACTTATAGCTGAATTATTGCAAGTTTCCTTCTGTTTTAAGAAGTCAAATCACACCAAGCATTGTAATTACGCTGTGCTTACATGTTCAGCAGTTTTTTAGACAGTTTATAGTCATGGGACTAAGTGCCCCTTAGAGGACCTCAAAAGCTAATCATTATAATAGCCACTGCCTAATAGCTCAATGTCCAATTCACTTGGGGAGGGAACAGTTCACTTATCTATACCTTCTTGGGGATGTGAGAGGGAAGTGTGTTCAAAAATCCATACTACAAATGGAGAACATACAAACCCTATGCAAATACTGCCCCACCCCAGATTTGAGCCTGGAACCTCAGCACTGTAATGCAAGAGAGCTATCTGCTATGCTTCTATATGCATATGTTCCTTTTTATATGAATAATTACCTTTCCACTCTCTTATCACTATGTACAATGATTGCATAATAATAATAAAGTGTTGATGTGAAGTCAACATAATAATGCTCAATATAATGATATGTGTCTATTTATTATAATAAGAAAACTACGAACAGGTAGAGATGTTGCGAACATAGAATTTTCCGTTCGCGAATGGTAAACGCCAACTTCCGCAAATGTTCATGAACAGGCAAATCTAGCGAACTGCCATAGACTTTAATGGGCAGGCAAATTTTAAAACCTACAAAGACTGTTTCTGGCCACAAAAGTGATGAAAAAGTTTTTTCAAGGGGTCTAACACCTGAATAGGGGCATGCCGGAGGGGGATCCATGCCAAAAGTCCCACCAAAAATTACGGAGCTGACGCAAAGTCGGTTTTTAATCCCTAAAGGGCAGAAATCACATTATGTACAGCTCTGGGTTTCAGTGGGCTGTGGAGTGTCACAGACAGAGAAATGCAATATTACTATCAGAATACAGTGAAATAATAATGCATTGGAGTGATTCTGTGCCTGCTACTTAATGAGGCAACAGCACAGCAGTTGTGCGCACATAGCTCTGGGTGTCAGTGGGCTGTGAAGTGTCACACACACAAAAAACACTGGAGACCGATGTGCGCTAGCCTCAACAGGGCTGTTTTGGATGCTTTCACAACAAGTGAGGAACAAGAACACAGGCCTAGCTAATACTTTCCCTACCTATCTGCAGCAAGTAGCCAGCCCAAGTAGCCAGCCAGCAGAGAACTGATCCAATATGGCCACCGCAACTGCTTTTTGGGGGTCCAGGAGGGGGTGCTAGCTGATTGGCTGCCATGTGTCTGATAACTGTGAGGTAAGGGGTCAAAATTTAGGTCAATAATAATGTATAGGGGGGGGGGGGGAATTAAAAACACTAAATGTTCGCTGTTCGGCGCAAATGCAAACAGCGGATGTTCGCAGCATATTGCTCACCGGTTAGGAGAGGCACTTATCAGCACAGAGGTGTAGTGATTATTGTTCTTGCCTTGCAGCACTTTTCCAGCCTAGATACATTGTCTGTATGTTCTCCACATGTTTGTGTTGGTCATCTCTGGGACCACAGTTTTTCTCTCACATCCCAAAACATGATGGTAGGAAGAGTAAAATGTGACAATGGGAGGGATTACATTGGGTGCTCTTCTGATGGGCAGCTAGTGACATGATTCTGTGCACTGTAACTGTATTGATTATCTCAGTACATTGTTGCCTGTTGGGGGTCTACTAGTAAGTGAGCAATCAGTCAGTGATGTCTTGGAAGCACCAAAATAGGAAAACATAAGATTCTCAGAGACTTAGAGAAAAGTAATATCCTTGTGGTTAGATGACATGGCCATGGGCCTCTACGGCTAACTGATTCCTTTGGGGAGTGATGGCTAACTTATCTGGTCCAGTCACATATTTATTTATTTATTTATTTATTGTATTTATAAAGCACCAACATATTACGCAGCACTGGAGTGATACTGACGTGCAAATCACCAGGAGCCTCATGCCAGCCATGGTAGACAGGTTCCAGAATGCACAGTGCATTGTAGTGTGCTATGTATGGGCTTTCTACCTGCAGAGCAGTCAGAGGACCAATGACTAAAGCCTTGTGGACATCTGGACTGAACATGGTGGCCTGTTCTGATTTCTTTTAGATTATGTGAATGGTTGTGTGTGAGTTTGCTGTTTATTTCTTTCTATAGAATTTTCAAGTATGTAAAAGATACACCTCAAATTAAAGCTGCCATTTACTCCTTTAAGGAATGTCTGTGTCTATTCTGCTGCTCTTTCTGGCTTCAGACATTCAGCATATGCTTAGTTCGTTCAACTTTTAGTCAGAACACCTGATCTGTTGTGGCATAAATCATTAATGGCAGAAAACCAAAAATACAACCACACAAGTATTGTTTAAAAAGAAATATGGCTGCTTCCATATCTCTATCCATACAATGTCATTTTAAAGTGGACATGAACTCTTTCACAGGACAGAAGGAAAACATGGAGAAATGCGCCCTGCATGTATGTAGAGAGTTTAGCTTCATCTGTGACTGATCAACTGTAATTTGATCTCTCAGCGGTGTCAGCTGGCTGCCGTGACAAGCTAATTTGCAGCTAATTTGTAAACGCAGGATGTTAACCCTATGTCTCCTTTCATGAAAGCAGGAAGTAGGCACACTGCAGATTTGTTGCAGGATTTGTATCAGCTGTAACACAGACATGTCTTATTAAAGGTTATTGTGCTGTTGCTTATCTTCTAGAGCAGAGAGCAAGTTTTGAGTTCAGGCGCGCTAATGTATGTGCTGCAGACATTTTTGTGTCAGATCTCACAAGACACCTTTAGGGGTCTTTTTGATCCCATACCTACATAGTTTTGCAGGCCCGGATTTACCTCACAGAAGCCTATAGGCACAGATCTCCTGGCACCTTACATTTCCCCCTCTATGAACCTACAAACCCTCGCCCAACTGCAGCGCAAGTGTGCTGGCTGGCCCAGATATCACTTCTCTCTTACTTCCCTTGCCTGTCATAGATAACAACAGGTGCCCCTAAGTATTAAGTAACCAGAAGTACCATCAGTGTAAAGTAGCTAGAGGTGCCCCCAAGCATTAGGTAGCTAGAGGAGCCCCTGCATGGAGGGAGATTTCATCAGTAGAATGTAGAGAGCTGGGTGTTTTGTAGAGAGCTGGGTGTTTTGTAGTATGAGTGTTTTTGTTGCTTAATATTTTATATTGTTTTGGATATTCTGTGATAACAACTGAAAATCAATACCTAGTGTTACGGCACATGACCTTGTAGCTGTGTCCAAGTCAATCTGATTATAATGATCAAGTGTGCCAAGAGCAGGAATCTTTATATATATATATATATATATATATATATATATATATATATATATATATATATATATATATATATATATATTAGAAAGGTCAGTTTGAGTGTTTAATATTTCATATTATTTTGGATGTTCTGTGATAACAACTAACAATGAATGCCTAGTGTTACGGCACATGTAATTAAATGGAAATTCCACTTTTGTTAAAAACAAACATATAAATAACTAAATATTTGCAATAAACACAGATCACTCCTGCACAAATCATTTTGCAATTTTATTTTAACACATTTTTTAGAACCATCAGTGACCATAAGCTGAAAATATTCTTTAGTGGAGCCTCAGCTGCAATACGCTCTGTACTCTATTTAAGGAGCTGTTATGATGAGACCCTCCAGAAAATTCCTTCTTGCCACAAAAGCAATTAGCAAATGTTTGTTCAACACCTAAAAACAAAATATATTAAGCTGAAACAATGCCTGCCTTTACTATATGGAGATAACCTGAACACAGTTTTTCCTCAACAAACTTAGAATGTGTCACATTAATCTATGTAATACACAGAGACCATCCAAAAATGTTCAGTTTTCCTCAACAAAAGTTGAATTGCCCTTGTCATTTCCAGAGAAAGCCAAAAGAAAGCCAAAAGTCTTCTGTGCAAACTATACTCATCAAGAGGGATATGTGGGATGCTTTAGCACTACAGTAATGATTATAAAGCAGTAAAAGATACTGCAGAATATTGATGAGTCTGAATAACCAATAGCAAAACTATCTGCCTTTTCAAGATGCAAAAAGCTGGGTACACACGAGATAAAAGTATTTGAAAAATAAAAGATCAAAGGCCAATTTTACCACCTCCATGTAGCAGGAGAGCCATACCTACACAGTCTATTCTTCAGCTGGGTACACCGTTCAGATAACAATCTGAGAAATTAATCTAACACATAGGTTTGAACGTTTGAAAGACTGATCATTCTAAAGATTTCTCTTTACTAATCTGATGCTAGGTACACATTACACAATTTTCTGTTAGATTTACCTGCCAGATTGATTTTTTTCCAACACGTCCGATCTTAATTGCAATCCATTTTCCGATTGATTTCCATAGAAGTATTGAAAAAAAATCGATCTGGCAGGTAAATCTAACAGAAAATTGTATCGTGTTTACCAAGCATAAGATTACATTTTATTTACTTCCTTTCTTGTACACACCTTGTTTAATGCACAGTAATCTGCAGATCAGATCTGAAAGATTGAGAGATAAGTATCTTTCATCTGGTACTGAACATTTTTTTCTGCATGGGGAGAGCACTGAAACTGTCCATCCTCTACTGACCTATTCATTGTATTCATCTATTGTTATGTTAGTGATCTCCAGCTTAGATCATTCCTTCAATTTGCCTTTTGTTTATACTGTGGAATGTTAATGAAATTAACACCTTGCTGGGTGGGTGGGAGTTTCAGTAAAGAGGTCTTGAAACTGTCCTTTCATAGGTCTGTAAATAGACATTTTGTTGTTAACAATACGACATTTTCAACCAATCCAAAACCACTTCATTTTAGTAAATGGAGGAGAAGTGAATATAAAATGGGTCAGACCTCAGTCAGGCAGAAGGCTCACAGAGAGATCACAGGAATAAGGGGACCCAATACTACTTTCTACCAGGTAACTATAAACCTACTGATTTCCTGATCTGTAATATTGATTGTATTGTTATTTTGCTTTCTTTAAATCATGTTAATAAGTTAGATATTATACAGAAATGGCTTTTGCATGTGTGACTCATAACTGGATGACACATGTAGAGATGAGCGTAATGACCTAATTACGATTTTGCGAAATTTCGCGTAATTAGTGTAATTACGATTATGGCCGTAAGTACATAATCGTAATGAAGAAGGATTTCGCGAAATTTCGCGTAAGCGTAAATTTCGCGTAATTTTCGCATTACAGTCGTATCATGCCGTAATTTCGCATTAAACGCTACCGTAATTTCGCGTTAAACCGTAACGCTCCGTATAATATAAAAAAGCCGCCGACTTTAAGGGTTAATAGCAAAGCCCCCTTAAATGCTAAGAGCCTCAAATTTGGAGAATATATTAAGGAGATCAGGAGGAATAAGAGGAAAATTTTTTTTTTCAAAAAGACCTTATAGTTTTTGAGAAAATCGATGTTAAAGTTTCAAAGTAAAAATGTATACATTTAAAAACCCACCGACTTTAACGGTTAATAGCAAAGCCTGCTTAAAGTTTAGGAACACCAAATTCCTAGGGTATATTAAGGGGATCAGTGGGAATAAGAGGAAATTTTTTTTTTTCAAAAACACCTTATAGTTTTTGAGAAAATCGATTTTTAAGTTTCAAGGGCAAAAATGTCTTTTAAATGCGGAAAATGTCAGTTTTTTTTGCACAGGTAACAATAGTGTATTATTTTCATAGATTCCCCCAAGTGGGAAGAGTTTTACTTACTTCGTTCTGAGTGTGGGAAATATAAAAAAAAAACGACGTGGGGTCCCCCCTCCCAGACCTCTTTAACCCCTTGTCCCCCATGCAGGCTGGGATAGCCAGAATGCGGAGCACCGGCCGCGTGGGGCTCCGCACCCTGACTATACCAGCCCGCATGGTCCATGGATTGGGGGGTCTCGGAAGGGGAGGGGCAGCCAAGCTTTCCCCTCCCCCTCCGAGCCCTTGTCCAATCCAAGGACAAGGGGCTCTTCTCCACCTCCGATGGGCGGTGGAGGTGGAGGCCGCGATTTCCTGGGTGGGGGGTTCATGGTGGAATCTGGGAGTCCCCTTTAAAAAGGGGTCCCCCAGATGCCCACCCCCCTCCCAGGAGAAATGAGTATAGAGGTACTTGTAGTACCCCTTACCCATTTCCTTTAAGAGTTAAAAGTAAATAAACACACAAACACATAGAAAAAGTATTTTAACCAGTTCACCCCCAAGGGTTTTTATCCTAACGGACCAGAGCAATTTTCAGTTGTCAGCGCTCCTCCCTTTTATTCCCTAATAACTTTATTACTACTTATCACAAGAAAATGATCTATACCTCGTTTTTTTCGCCACCAATTAGGCTTTCTGTGGATAGTACATTTTGCTAAGAATTTTTTTATTCTAAATGCATTTTAATGAGAAAAACAGAAAAAAAAAGAAAAAAAATCATTATTTCTCAGTGTTCAGCCTTTATAGTTTTAAAATTAAACATTCTCCTGTGGATAAAACAAACACGTTTTATTTGCCCAGTGGTCCCGATAATTAAACCGTTTAGATTATGTCCCTACCACAATGTATGGCGACAGTATATTATTTTGAAATATAAGTGGTTATTTTTCTGTTTGTTCTGGCCATAATTACAAGCCCCTATGTAATAAATTAAAATTAATTTTCCCCCATAAAATATAGAATAAAAAAAGCTGAGTCCCTAAGGCAACTATTTATTTATTTTTTTTAAGCTGATTTTTTTTTTTACAAGTGTTTTTTTTGGGGGGGAGGGTTGGAAGTTTAATTTTATTAATGATGTGTATATACTTGAAAATGTATGTATTTTGTAAGTGTAATATACTTTTTGGCCACAAGATGGCGCTGGTGAACACTCATAGGACGTGTTCACTTTTTTTTTTTTTTTTTTTTACACACTTTATTAAACTGTTACATTTCCTGTTTATGTGAATGGACGTAGCCGCTGTTCGCGGTCACGTCCATTCACTCCAGGCACTGCGATTGGGTAGAGGACTGTTCAGTCCTCTTCCCCAATCGCCCAGCACGGGATCCCGACGGTAATGGCGGCGGTAGCGGCGGACACACGGCGGTAGCAGCGGCGGGAATGCGCGACGTATTAAAACGTCATGTTGCTGTTAATAGCGGTAAGCATGACGTTTTAATACGTTAGGATGGCGGTAAATGGTTAATTGAACAAAAAACATAACCACGAAAAAAGTCCTTTAATATTCTTAATTAACCATTAATACTTACCTGTCCCTTTAAATAAATGATCCCACGCAATATCCTCGGAAATGTTCTATCAGTTACAATGTAACAAAGTTATTATGTAACAACTTTGTTACATTGTAACTACGCCGCACCCGACGCCACTCGCCGCTCAGCCGCCGCATACGCGTCCGTGCAGGACGCTAAGTCCCCGCAGCTCCCGCTGTCCACCCCGCCCACATCTGTCACCCACATGTCACCCACATGTGGGTGACATGTGGGTGACATGTGGGAGAGGCGGGGAGGACAGCGGAGCCGGCGGGGACTTAGCGTCCTGCACGGACCCGACAGAGCTCTGAGCTATATAGCTCAGAGCTCTGAGAAGCATCTTTGTATTTGGGCTCCAAGGAGCCCCATTGGTCCTTAGCAGACCAATGGGGTTCCTTCAAATCAGAAGGAACCCCATTGGTCTGCTAAGGACCAATGGGGCTCCTTGGAGCCCAAATACAAAGATGCTTTTGAGAGCTCTGAGCTATAGCTCAGAGCTCTGTCGGGTCCTGCAGCGCAGACGCGGCGGCGGCGGCGGCGGTGAGTGACGTCGGGTGCGGCGTAGTTACAATGTAACAAAGTTGTTATATTGTAATAACTTTGTTACATTGTAACTGATAGAACATTTCCGAGGATATTGCGTGGGATCATTTATTTAAAGGGACAGGTAAGTATTAATGGTTAATTAAGAATATTAAAGGACTTTTTTCGTGGTTATGTTTTTTGTTCAATTAAAATACTTTTTCTATGTGTTTGTGTGTTTATTTACTTTTAACTCTTAAAGGAAATGGGTAAGGGGTACTACAAGTACCTCTATACTCATTTCTCCTGGGAGGGGGGTGGGCATCTGGGGGACCCCTTTTTAAAGGGGGCTCCCAGATTCCACCATGAACCCCCCACCCAGGAAATCGCGGCCTCCACCTCCACCGCCCATCGGAGGTGGAGAAGAGCCCCTTGTCCTTGGATTGGACAAGGGCTCGGAGGGGGAGGGGAAAGCTTGGCTGCCCCTCCCCTTCCGAGACCCCCCAATCCATGGACCATGCGGGCTGGTATAGTCAGGGTGCGGAGCCCCACGCGGCCGGTGCTCCGCATTCTGGCTATCCCAGCCTGCATGGGGGACAAGGGGTTAAAGAGGTCTGGGAGGGGGGACCCCACGTCGTTTTTTTTTTATATTTCCCACACTCAGAACGAAGTAAGTAAAACTCTTCCCACTTGGGGGAATCTATGAAAATAATACACTATTGTTACCTGTGCAAAAAAAACTGACATTTTCCGCATTTAAAAGACATTTTTGCCCTTGAAACTTAAAAATCGATTTTCTCAAAAACTATAAGGTGTTTTTGAAAAAAAAAATTTTCCTCTTATTCCCACTGATCCCCTTAATATACCCTAGGAATTTGGTGTTCCTAAACTTTAAGCAGGCTTTGCTATTAACCGTTAAAGTCGGCGGGTTTTTAAATGTATACATTTTTACTTTGAAATTTTAACATCGATTTTCTCAAAAACTATAAGGTCTTTTTGAAAAAAAATTTTTTCCTCTTATTCCTCCTGATCTCCTTAATATATTCTCCAAATTTGAGGCTCTTAGCATTTAAGGGGGCTTTGCTATTACCCCTTAAAGTCGGCGGCTTTTTTATATTATACGGAGCGTTACGGTTTAACGCGAAATTACGGTAGCGTTTAATGCGAAATTACGGCATGAACGAAACGCGAAATTTCGCATTGAAAATTACGCTTACGGTATTTTCAATTACGATTTTAATGGCAATTTCGCTACGCTAATTTCGCATCGTAATCACAAATTTCGCATGCGTAATTATAGTAATGCGAAATTACGAAAATTTCAGCTCAACTCTAGACACATGTCTGATTTTATATTGTACAAAAGTAAACCTGTTAGAGGGGAAACACTGATGCTGCCAGTGTTAGGCCTGGGCTATACAGAAAATATTTTTTTGCTTGTGATCAAGAGATTTAACTTCTTGCTGAAAGGTGTTTTTTGTGTCAACTTTGTTTATTATTTATAAAGTTAATTGCAAATAAAATTGTCCATAAAGAGTGTATATGAAATCACAAGTGTAAAAAATATGTTAATACAGATGACATAATGTTCACGTAAATTATCAGATGTAGCGCTATCATGCTAAGGTGATGTAACATTATAAAAGAGAGGTATAACAATCTAAAAGTTTTGAGGAGAGTGCATTATGCATATATTTAAAAGAAGTGTGTGTTTATTTGAGTGCCATTGTTCTGAATATCAGTCATGATACTGTAATATTATCTAAGTGTCAGTAATTTGTGTGCCACTATTGTCATCACTTAATCACCTCTAACACATCCCAATATTAAATTAACCCGTACCTCTTAACACTATCAAATCTAACCTTTTACTAACCTCTCATAAAACACTAACCTTCCTATAACTAAGCCTCAATGTAACATTCAGCCCCATTCCCTAACATTAACCCTGCTATAAGTGAGCCTAGTACTAATCTTTTAGCCAAGTTTTTTTAACCAGTAATCCTACATGGCAGCAAATAACAGTACTCAGCTATATTTTATCAATAACAGTATTAGCTATACCTGCACTGCACTCAATCTGGAGTTTGGCGATATAACAACCCAGCTCTGATTTTACACTCCTATGCAATTATGCATGCTATGCAAACAGGCAGAGATAAGCTACCCAATTTAATTGCTTGGCACACTATAGTCACACATGTACACTGAGGTTTATAGCAGGGAGTGCTTTTATAAATGAAGGAAATCTTGAGAATCCCCCTTGAGGACTTGAACAAGCCTATAGCCTGTTGGTAAAAGGCTCACAGCTGTCACATAATAATCCCTACAGTAAGCAACAACTTCATAGGAGTATTTATTTTTCAAGTGCCAACATATTCTGTGGCACTGTACAGAGTAGGAAAACAAACAAGGGATACATAATGATACAGACAATGATATACATCAAATATGGACACTGGTATAACTATAAAGTACCGAACTGGTGATTACAATAGCAGATGTAACATGATTACAATAGCAGATGTAACATGAAGAATACAATGTATAGCAGAGTGCACACTATTAAATGAATAACATTCCAAGACGCTAAAGGGTTATACAATTGTAACTGATATTCGTGTATACTTATTTTAACCTCCCTAGCGTTCTGGACGAGCTCAGCTCGTCCAGCAAAAACTTGCTGAAAGTGTTTTGGACGAGCTGAGCTTGTCAATCCCGCCAGGGAGATTTCCTGTTTCTCTGCACCGCCCGCTGCAATTTTCCCTCATCAGAGGGATTCCCCAGGATGGCTGGATGTCTGACTGTATGCTGTGGATAGCGATCTGTGCTACCCCCAGGCCCCAGCATACAGAACAAGCATCCAGCCACCCTGGGGAATCCCTGTGCAGCTGGCGGGGCAGAGAATGTGCTGCGTGCAAGGATTCCCCCTTTGTGTGCGGACGGGTGTCTGCTCTATGCGGGCTGGTAGTGGCCGGCGGGGATCCCCTCTGTGCAGCAAGGGGGGGAGGGGTGTCCCCGTTTTATGCTGGCTGGTAGTGGCCGGCGGGGACCCCCCTTCTGTGCGGGGGGGGGGGGGGTGTCGTCCCCGTCCTTTGCAGGCTGTGGGTGGCCGGTGGGGACCCTCCTTCTGGGCAGGGGGGGTGTCCCCGTCCTTTTGCAGGCTGTGGGTGGCCTTTCCCTCCCCCCTCCCAACCCCCATGCAAGCCCCCCCCCCTTCCTCCTGAATTCCTTCCCTCGGTGTGAATCCTGTTCTACTCACCCAGGCTGTCTCCAGCAGCGCCAGCAGAAACTCTTCTTTCTTTAACGCCGAAGTCCTGGCCTGTGACGTTACCGCTACGAGGCTCGGTGACATCACCAAGTCTCGTAGCGGTAATTACACAGAGCATGAGACTTCGGGGATGGAGGAAGAAGGGATTCTGCCACCGCCGCCGCTGGAGACAACCTGGGTGAGTAGAACAGGACTCACACCGAGGGAAGGGGTTCAGGGGGAAGGGGAGGGGCTTGCATGGGGGATGGGAGGGGGAAGGGAAAGGCCACCCACAGCCCGCAAAGGACGGGGACACCCCCCCCGCCCAGAAGGGGGTCCCTACAGGCCCCCCACAGCCTGCAAAGGACGGGGACACCCCCCCGCCCAGCCACCCACAGCCTGCAAAGGACGGGGAAACCCCTTCTCCAACCAGAAGGGGGGTCCCCACCGGTCACTACCAGCCAGCATAGAATGGGGACACCCCACAGCCCGCTAAGGACGGGTCCCCCTCTCCCTGCCCAGAAGGGGGGTCCCCACCGGCCGCACACAGCTTAAGGGAAGGTGTTGGAAGGGGGGGGGTAGCTTGGCACCCCATTACTGGCTACACTACACCTGGCACCCCATAACTGGCTACACTAAACCTGGCACCCTATACCTGGCACCCTATACCTGGCTACACACCTGGCTACCTATACATCTGCCTACACACCTGGCTACCCTGACATCTGGCTACATGTAGCTCCCTACACACCTGGCTACACATCTGGGTATTATACTCACCATTGGCGTGCTGATCCCTCGTCGCGTACCTCTGATAGCTTCCCCAGTGCCTTCTTCCATGTTCCTGTGCGGATTTTGCTTCTCCCTCAGCGATGACATGTCCCCCGGCGATCGGCATTGATGACACCAGGGTCACACAGCGTCATCAACATCTTGCAGTAAACACTTTTTTTTGTTGTTGAATTCAATGCAATAACCGGTATTGAATTCAATATTAAAAAAAAAATAATTGCAAAAAAAAAAAAAAAAAAAAGGTTGAAAATTATTGGAAATTAATTGAACCACTACTTGAATGGAAATCCTGGGGAAATAGAACGCCAGGGAGGTTAAATGTCACCTTTTTTCTACTAGTGTACCCAAGCCACATGTATCATTTTTTTTCCTGTATATAAATTTGTGATGCATCCACTGATGCTATGTGGTAACTTTCCAAATATACTATTACAATAATGAAAGTTTTAGTCATAATCTTTGTATTTTGTTTCTTTATCTTTACAATGTTAGAATTGTTTTTTTTTCCTCTGGAAAGGAATTATAAATGTGTCTTTTATATCTGTTGTGTTGTTGACTTAAGGCAAAATTGTTTCTTTAGGCACACATCTAAGTAGTTTTTCATTTCCACTGTGCAATGGTTATCTTATTAGGAGATATTGTATCTGTTCTTGTATTCTGACTGTGAAGATGTTTCTCTTTAACTTAAAATAAACCATGTCCAAGGATTGAAATTCATCCCAATCAGTGGCTGATGCCCCCTTTCCCATGAGAAATCTTTATCTTTTCTCAAACGGATCATCAGGGGGCTCTGTATGGCTGACATTGGGCTTGATTCACTAAAGGGTGCTAACACAGTTAGCACGCCTAAAAGCTTTGCACGTGCAAACTAGGGTGCTACGTAGTTTGCACGGGAAAGCTGTTACTGTTCGCGTGCTATCTTAGCGCACATAAAAGTTTGTGCGCATAAAGTTTTACGTGCACTACTTTGCATGCAAAATCAGCTGCTTCACGTGTAAAGTATGCTTATCACGCTACTTAGCACGTGAAGCAGCTGATTTTGCACGTGAAGTAGTGCCCGTAAAACATTACGCGTGCAAAAGAGAAGAGTCATTTTGCACGTGATAAGCAGCTTTTCACTGGCGTGCTAACAGTTAGCATGCTTTTGTGAATCAAGCCCAATGGGCAAACACTGAATAAACCATTTATCCATAATTATTGTAAAAATTAAGCACTTATTTTATTTTCACTGGAGTTCCCCTTTAAAGGTACACTATCACGAAAAAAAGTAGGCAGTTAAAATCTGACAGACCCGACAGGTTTTGGGCCAGTCCATCTCCCCATGGGGGATTCTCAGGATTTACTTTGTTTCAACAGCATTTCCTGAACAGCAGTTGAAAAGTCTACATGACAAAATAGTGTGCATGTGAGTAGAGAGGCTGGCTGGTATCTAACAATTTTGACAGTTAAACTGCTGTTCAGGAAATGCCGTTGAAAACAAAGAACACCCTTAGAATCCCCCATGAGGAGATGGACTATCCCAAAACCTGTCGGTTTTTTCAGATTTTAACTGCCCCCTTTTTGCGTGATAGTAGATCCTTAAGTGATGAGGCAATTGTGGAATGTCTCATGCAATAGCTGTGATTTCTAAGGAACGTTAAAATGAGTTATTTCTGAATATAATGTCATCATGAGCAATATGTTTATTTATTTGGAGCAAATCCTTCAAATTGCATTTTTCTGAGATGACAATTTTTCTGTTCAACTCTCGTTAATGACAATCTAATGAAAAACAAACAGCATTATAAGCTGTCCCATGCTAATTTCAAATGCCTGACATGATTATTCGATGAAGTATACTTTTGTAGAATATATATATATATATATATATATATATATATATATATATATACACTAGTAAAAATAAGTGCCCATTAAAAAACAGGTGCTAGGCCACGGCTGCTAACCAACCCCCCCCCCCCCTCCCCCGCCGGAATGCATCCCGCTTGCTCGTGCCCAACCGCTGTCCAAAGTATACAGTATGCATACAGTGAGATATTGTTTGCTTGGCAGTTGGAAAAGGCTATTATTTTCCACAATACAATGAGGTTTACAAACAGCAAACCGTCAGTTCTGGAATCACAGACACAGGAGGACGCAGAGACGCAGGGGCTTTATTATATAGGATATCTTACTATACTGTCAGAACGTCTCATAATATAGTAAAGTTAACATAATAATTTAATTGCAGGTGTGATACAAAAGCTGAATTCCTGCTCTACACCTAAAAAGTATCTGTCAACAAAGTGGATATATATATATTTATGTTACAGGCAAAGTACGAGATCAGGCATTCTATAGAATGCCCAAAGGGATTAGGCAATGTACAAAATGTCTGTTTCATTACGTACTTTGCCTAGGCATTCTATAGAATGCCTGAAATCATTCAGGCAAAGTGTAGAATACCTGGTTCTCTATAGAATGCCTGCTTTTTTCCGCACTTTGACTGTAACAGCTGCATATCTATGCTGTCAGTGAGGCTAGTGATGATGGGTGCATGCATGCTGATATTTACTATTTGTGAAAAGTGCTGCTGTGAAGGAGCCTTCAGGTGCTGCCAGGGGTAGCCCATTTGCAGGAAAGAGGAGAGAAAAGTTGAACATGTGCAGGAGAAAAATGGCAGTTGGGTTTTGGTAGTTGAGGCAGGGAACACACTTGTCTTTCAGTTTTCTGTGCAAGTTTTTCTGAACACCAAGTGTGTTTCTATGCAGGAAAACATGCACGTTTTTTTCATAGCAGCTGATGTAATTGATAGAGAAAACTGACAAAATGTGCGGAGTCATCATGCAGAATGTCAGGTTTTTTTCTGCGTGCAAACAACATATTAAGTGTGAACTAGCCCATTGATTAACATGAGTTCTAAGTTTTTCTGTGAAGAAAATGCGCACAAAAACAGTCAAGTGTGTTTCCTGCCTCAAGGCTAGTGAGGGGGAGGAGCCTGGAGAGCCATGATGCAGCAAAAAATAAGTTTAGAGTCATGATACAATGCTCTACTGCAGCAAGAAATAAGCATGATTTTTGTCAAAGACTAAAGAAGAGACCAGCCATTGGTGAGGCTGACAAAGCAAAGCAGAGGCACAGACAAGAGAGCACCACTGAAAAACTAAAGTAAGGAAGAGAAAGAGAGCTGCAGACATAACAGGAGAGGAGAGTGACAAAGTATGTAACAAAAACAGACGTTTCGTACTTTGCCTAAAATGGTCAGGCATTCTATAGAATATATCATATATATATATATATATATATATATATATATATATATATATATATATATATATATATATATATATATATATATATATATATATATATATATCTTACTATACTGTCAGAACTTCTCATAATAGTGTAAAGATAACATGTAATTATTTAATTGCAGGTGCAATAAAAAGCTGAATTCCTGCTCTACTCTGAAAATATCTGACAACAAACTGGATCTCCAGCAGCCCATGATGAGCCACAGAGGAGACACAATGCATCACTGCTCAGAGTGTGAGAAAAGCTTCACTCGTCCATCACTGCTTATTAGACACCAGAGGAGTCACACCGGGGAGAAGCCATTTTCTTGTCCTGAATGTGAAAAATGTTTTAATTTGAAATCAAACTTGAAAAAACATCAGAGGATTCATACTGGAGAGAAACCTTTTTCCTGCTCTGAATGTCAGAAATGCTTTACTGTGAAATCAAGCCTCATAGTACACCAGAGGACTCATACAGGAGAGAGGAATTATTTGTGTTCAGAATGTGACAGATCTTTCACTCAAATGTCAAACCTTATACAACACCAGAAGATTCATACAGGAGAGAATCCATTTTCTTGTCCCGAATGTGAGAAATGTTTTACTGTTAAAGCACACCTCATAGCACACCAGAGGATTCATACTGGAGAGAGGAATTATTTGTGCTCAGAATGTGACAAATCTTTCACTCACATGTCAGACCTTATACAACACCAGAAGATCCATACAGGAGAGAAGCAATTTTCCTGCTCTGAATGCCAGAAATGTTTTACCAGTGAATCAACCCTCATAGCTCACCAGAGGATTCACACCGGAGAGAAGCCGTTTTCTTGCTCTGAATGTGAGAAGTCTTTCAGAACTCAAAAAATCTTCAACATTCATATCCGGATTCACACAGGAGAAAAACCATATAAATGTACAGAATGTGACAAATGCTTCACACAGAAGGTACAACTTACTCGGCATCAGAGAACTCACACAGGAGAAAAGCCATTTAGTTGCTCAGAATTAGTGTTGGGCGAACATCTAGATGTTCGGGTTCGGGCCGAACAGGCCGAACATGGCCGCGATGTTCGGGTGTTCGACCCGAACTCCGAACATAATGGAAGTCAATGGGGACTCGAACTTTTGTGGTTTGTAAAGCCTCCTTACATGCTACATACCCCAAATTTACAGGGTATGTGCACCTTGGGAGTGG
Organism: Hyperolius riggenbachi; assembly: GCF_040937935.1. Classification (NCBI taxonomy): domain Eukaryota; kingdom Metazoa; phylum Chordata; class Amphibia; order Anura; family Hyperoliidae; genus Hyperolius; species Hyperolius riggenbachi. Next base: position 57,266,132 of record NC_090648.1, read on the forward strand.
GTACAAGAGGAAAAAAAAATTAGCAAAAAGAGCTTATAGTTTTTGAGAAAATCGATTTTAAAGTTTCAAAGGGAAAACTGTCTTTTAAATGCGGGAAATGTCTGTTTTCTTTGCACAGGTAACATGCTTTTTGTCGGCATGCAGTCATAAATGTAATACATATAAGAGGTTCCAGGAAAAGGGACCGGTAACGCTAACCCAGCAGCAGCACACGTGATGGAACAGGAGGAGGCGCAGGAGGAGAAGGCCACGCTTTGTGAGACACAACAACCCCGGCCTTGCATGAGGGCAAGAAGCGTGCGGATAGCATGCTTTGTACCGCCATGCAGTCATAAATGTAATAAAGATAAGAGGTTCCATAAACAAGGACCGGCAACGCTAACCCAGCAGCAGCAGACGTGATGGAACAGGAGGAGGCGCAGGAGGAGAAGGCCACGCTTTGTGAGACACAACAACCCAGGCCTTGCATGAGTGGGTGCTCCCCTGTGGCCTGTACGTGAACCGTCAGGGGAAACACCTCTTCCCTTGCCCCTTCCTCTTTCACCGGATTTCTTCCTCATTTCACTTATCCTTACAGTACACGCTGACTGGCAGCAGTACAGTGGCAGCACAGAAATGCTATACAGTACCACTATTCCCAGCAGCGACACAGAGCACAATGCTATACAGAGGCGGGTGAGCGGTGTACTACTGTTCCCAGGCCCAGCAGACAAAGAGTGGAAGTAAACACAATGCTATATAGTCTGGCTGAGCGGTGTACACAGAGTTTCAGTAAACAATGGTATATAGTCTGGCTGAGCGGTGTACACAGAGTGTCAGTAAACAATGGTATATAGTCTGGCTGAGCGGTGTACACAGAGTGGCAGTAAACACAATGCTATATAGTCTGGCTGAGCGAGCGGTGTACTACTGTTCCCAGCAGAATCAGAGTGGCAGTAAACAATGGTATATAGTCTGGCTGAGCGGTGTACACAGAGTGTCAGTAAACAATGGTATATAGTCTGGCTGAGCGGTGTACACAGAGTGTCAGTAAACAATGGTATATAGTCTGGCTGAGCGGTGTACACAGAGTGGCAGTAAACACAATGCTATATACTCTGGCTGAGCGAGCGGTGTACTACTGTTCCCAGCAGACACAGAACAGTAAACAGAATGCTATATAGTGTGGCTGAGCGAGCGGTGTACCACTATTCCCAGCAGACACAGAACAGTAAACAGAATGCTATATAGTGTGGCTGAGCGAGCGGTGTACCACTATTCCCAGCAGACACAGAACAGTAAACAGAATGCTATATAGTGTGGCTGAGCGAGCGGTGTACCACTATTCCCAGCAGACACAGAACAGTGAACAGAATGCTATATAGTGTGGCTGAGCGAGCGGTGTACCACTATTCCCAGCAGACACAGAACAGTGAACAGAATGCTATATAGTGTGGCTGAGCGAGCGGTGTACCACTATTCCCAGCAGACACAGAACAGTGAACAGAATGCTATATAGTGTGGATGAGCGAGCGGTGTACCACTATTCCCAGCAGACACAGAACAGTGAACAGAATGCTATATAGTGTGGCTGAGCGAGCGGTGTACCACTATTCCCAGCAGACACAGAACAGTGAACAGAATGCTATATAGTGTGGCTGAGCGAGCGGTGTACCACTATTCCCAGCAGACACAGAACAGTGAACAGAATGCTATATAGTGTGGCTGAGCGAGCGGTGTACCACTATTCCCAGCAGACACAGAACAGTAAACAGAATGCTATATAGTGTGGCTGAGCGAGCGGTGTACCACTATTCCCAGCAGACACAGAACAGTAAACAGAATGCTATATAGTGTGACTGAGCGAGCGGTGTACCACTATTCCAAGCAGACACAGAACAGTGAACAGAATGCTATATAGTGTGGCTGAGCGAGCGGTGTACCACTATTCCCAGCAGACACAGAGTGGCAGTAAACAGAATGCTATATAGTGTGGCTGAGCGAGGTACACAGAGTGGCAGTAAACAGAATGCTATATAGTGTGGCTGAGCAAGCGGTGTACTACTATTCCCAGCAGACACAGAGTGGCAGTAAACAGAATGCTATATAGTGTGGCTGAGCGAGGTACACAGAGTGGCAGTAAACAGAATGCTATATAGTGTGGCTGAGCAAGCGGTGTACTACTGTTCCCAGCAGTGACACAATGACAGGGGGGACCCTGGCTAGCGTGGCTGGAGCGCGAACTACCCTGCCTGCCTACCCAAAGCTAAACCCACAGACAAATGGCGGAGATATGACGTGGTTCGGGTATTTATTTACCCGAACCACGTGACCGTTCGGCCAATCAGAGCGCGTTCGGGTCCGAACCACGTGACCCGTTCGGCCAATCACAGCGCTAGCCGAACGTTCGGGGAACGTTCGGCCATGCGCTCTTAGTTCGGCCATATGGCCGAACGGTTTGGCCGAGCACCGTCAGGTGTTCGGCCGAACTCAAACATCACCCGAACAGGGTGATGTTCTGCAGAACCCGAACAGTGGCGAACACTGTTCGCCCAACACTACTCAGAATGTGGCAAAAGTTTCTCACGCCAGTCATCTCTGAGAAGTCATCAGAAGATACATGAGCGAGTGGATGTCAGCCTGTAAACTAATTTTAATTAAAAGTTTCTTTTAAATATGCATTTCAGAAGCTTATATAGCTTCAGAGACCATGTACAGTATACACAGAAAGTAAATGTTTTTTGGTGATTTATTACAAAAAACTGCAGAGGAGGTGAACTTTGATCAGCTACTACACTAAAACCTAACTGATTTCCTAATATACTTTTACATTTTTGTGCAATAGACAGTAATTCTATAAGGATATCCATCTAATCAGTGTTTTATTTACTGTTAAAGGACCTTTATCATCAAAAAAAAAAATGAAATCCATGTGTATGCATATTTTTTTCAAAGTGTAAAATACCTTTAGAAATCTTTTTTCCTGCCACTGTAACTTGCAGTAGTTTGTAAAAATCTAACAGATCTGATAGAGGATCCATCTCCTCATAATGGTATCTTATGTTTTTCAAAAGCACTAACTGGATGGCAGGTGCTCAGGTAGGGAGGCTGGTCAGCATCTATGCGTATCTCCTTTCCAGTGAATGCTTTTGTAAAGAATAAATGAGATAATGAGAATTCCACATGAGATAAAATAGTTCAAAACTTGTCAGATTTATACCTACTGTTAGCGATAGCTATTGTACTTCTAATAAGTTTTTTTTTTTTTTTCGCTGCGATAGTGGTCCTTTAACCTCCCTGGAATTCAGTTTCTGGTGCATTTCTGTGCATAAAGTGATCCAATTTATTTTCATAATCCCTTCTGTCCCCTTCTGTCTCCAGTGTGTTCCCTTCTGTCTCCCATGTATCCTCTGCTACCCCCCATTTATCCTTCCACTCCCCCCCCCAAGGTGTACTATGCAAAGCAGCAACTTGACTCACCTAATCAACAGCTTCACCTGCAATCTGCTGCAGCCGGCACTAGAGGTGCAGTGAAGGAAAGGAGAGGTCTGTGATTACCAATGTAGCCGTTGATTAGGTGAGCCATGTTGCTGCTTCTCATAGTACATAGGAGGACACACGGGGGGAAGGTGGAGGGTAAATGCGGGTGGGCAGAGGAGGACAAACGAGGGCAGAAGAGGGCTCCTGGACGGTATGCCTGGCACTGCATCGGGTATACCACTTTCAGCCCATTTTTCTTGCCCTGCACAGAGTCAAGCATCTCGCCCAGGAGGTTAAGTTTATGATCTGTAAATGTATCTTACAATCGGTTACTTTGCATTCATTGAACATGATTATCTATGATTTCTATATGTGCACAGAGGTGTGTTGTTCAAGAAAATGATGTCAATTTAAAGTTGATTTCGTTTCGTCTTTATCTGCTTATTGATTGATGTGTTAATGTGTTTCAAGTTTATTTCAATAAAACCTTAAATTTCTTTAGTATTTTGCTTTGCTGGAAATATTGTTTGCATCGTTATTCTATGAAGTGGGCCTTTAGACTGATTGCCAAAGCAATTAAAAAATACTAACACAGGGCTCACCAAACTGGTTTATCCCATATATTCAATCAACAGAGCGTACAAAAATGTTTTGAGACAGAAGACTGAGCATCTGAGGAAGGGAGAGTGGCCCAAACCCTTCTGGCAGTCTTCCTGTACATTCTTTTGATTGAATAATTGTGATAGCTCCAGTTTTCTGTTTTTTCAATGGTATATCTGGGTGCGGTGGTACAAGGGCACCGCTTGGCCCAGGAGAATCAAGCAGGTGCTCACCCACAGCAGGTGAAGAAGGTCATTTTGGTGCCCGCACTGCCCCGCGCAGCACCTAACCTGGGCACCACCATAGGCATAATGTTATTATGCAAGGGTAATACAGGGATCTGGGAATCACTGCATCTCAAATTACTTCTCCCTCCGAGTTGCTACGACTCAGAGGAGGAATAGTAATGACCACGACCTGGAATTTGTGCAGTAGCAGTGTGCTCTGAGAAGACTTGGTGATGGGGAAACGCCATGTATGCCACAGCAGAGGCCTCCTATGCTGCCAGGGCTGCCCTGTTTGGTATCTGGGTGGTGAGGTACAGGAGCATTGCTTGGCCACACCCACAGCAGGGGCCTCCCGTGTTGCCTCCTTCCAGGGCTTCCCTGTCTGTTACTTGTATGGCTGCTGCTGCCTCCCCTTCACTCATACACAGACCTCAGATCAGTGGTAATGTAAACAGGAAAGACTGTCACAGTGACCACTGCAGTTGTGGAAGTGAGGTCATTGCTCATTTCCTGCATTTGAAGTGTGCCACATGGTTACTTTGTGCTGATCTGCAGGTCTTCAAGTGTTGGCGATAGGCAGATTTCAGGAAGCTAGATACACCCACTTACCCACTGACACCAATGCCCTATATGGGGGGGTTGGTGGAAAGACACCTTGGGCTACCTATACTGAGAGTGGCTATATAAACTTGAGAGACACCTTGTCTAAGTATACTGGAGGCTACTGTCTTTGCTGGGGGTTCAATTTTGACTACCTACCTATACTGAAGGGGAGGGGGCACCTTTGGCTGCCTATTATTAAAGGAGAAGGGCCTCTGACTAGCAGGGGGAGGAGGGCCATATATTGTTTGCTACTATATGATGTGTCCATGTTCCAGGTGCATCTTGTAGACGTTCTCCCTAAATTATTGTGTCTTCCAGTGTCCCCTATGTGTCCTCACGTGTCCTCATGTGTCTTCTTCTGTCCCTATGTGTCCCATTCTGTCCCCAGTGTGTCCCTTTCTGTACCAGAGTGACCCCTTCTGTTCCCAGTGTGTCCCATTTGTCTCCAACTCTCCTTGTGTCTTCACTCTCCCTCCCCCCATCTCCGCTCTTCCCCGTGTCTCTGCTCCCCTGTATATAATTACCTCTGTCAGTGATCACAGGCTTTTTTTCTCCTTCACAGCTCCACTAATGATGGCTTCTTCTGATAAAGCGATCAGCAGAAGCCAACACTAGGGGAGCTGTGCAGGTCTGCGATCACAGAGGGAGCCATGGATTAGGTGAGACACGCTCCTGACACTGCTAATTATATACGGGGAGTGGAGACACGGAGAGATAGAGACACACGGGGGGCATTACAGGGAGTCCATGATGTTGCGGCGGGTCGGCGGTCCCTATCAGCAGGCGTTCCATAGGATGGTGTTTCCCTGAATTTGGCATATAAGAAGCAGGGACTTTTTGTCACCATTTTGGGGGAGAAAAAGTGTGTCTTATATGCTGAAAAATACGGTACATGTGTGTGAAAAATATTTTATTGGCATACTAACAAAACATGAGTTACAACACATTGGTCATGTAAAGGCGTTACAATTTGGTTCCATGCCTTTTGAAAAATAAAACAGTTCATTACATTTTTGTATAGCTGTAGTTAGTGCAGGTTATCATAACAGACAATTTGTGTCTATAATGAGTAAAATAAAAAAATACAAATATAACTATAACAGTAACCTCCATAGCGTTATCAGAATCATCATACATGCTCATGATATATTGACTATGCACCCAGTTCTTCATTTTGACTCCAGGAAGATCAAGAAACAGCACTTATCCGTTTTTCTAATCTGGCTAAGCTTTAAGACTCATTTTAAACATATCATAACCATCGTTCCCCTCCTATAAGAAAAGTATTGGCTGTTCCTTGTGAGAGAGAAAATTGTTTTTTCGTGTTCACAGCTTGTATTCATTATTTGGATCACTTCTGAAATAGTCAATGTTGTTTTAACCTTCCATTTTCTGGAAATAGATATTTTAGCTGCGGCATAATTGTATAGTTACATTTTGGGAGTGCAATGGAAGGAAAGGCACACCTATATTAACCTCCCTGGCGGTCTATTAGAAACCGCCAGGGGGCAGCGCAGCACTATTTTTAAATTTTTTTTTAAATCATGTATATTTATTATTTATAATGATTTAATAGTAATGTATATTGATATTGGCATACTGATGTAACTATAGTGTATAGCACATACATGTGAAAGTCTGACCCGTTGCCCAAATGTGGCCCTCAGAACCATTAAATGTGTCCATCAAGTGGCTTTTATGCTTGCCATTATGTTTGGCCCTCTCTAGTCCACCTGGGAAGCTATTATGAATGAAAGCCTTTTATAAGATACCTTTGACGTCACTTTCTTAAATCTACTTGAAAGATCGTTGGTTTGATGACGCAACTTCCTTTTTTCTATTGGCCATTAACATTGATGTTTCTTCCGCTTTCCTTAACGAATACATCATTTGGAATATGTAGATTGTCACGTCACTTCCGTATCATTCGTTCGCTAATGATCATATCGTTTTCACCTTTTCATCAACCTTTTCACAACCATTTTATGAATCCTCATTAAACAATCGTTCGTTGTTCGGCACGAACGATCGTTGTCGTATGTGTGTACGTAGCTTAAGGCTTAGCTGTTCCAGAAATGTAAATCTACCTGTTACTTTGCATGAGCTATACATAAATTAAATGCAGAGTGTTCTATTTTCAATTTCCAGAAAAATGTTTGCCAAAGTATCTAGTATTTTTGTGTTTTTGTGTTTATCACAAAAACACAAAAAAATAGTTAGATAACCGTACAAAAAAGCCTGAGAGTTCAGAAAATGATCTTTTTAAATGCACATTTTTTACCATGAAAAAATCAATATTTTTTTTCCCCAAAAATTTGCAAAAAATGCAAAAAAAACTCCAAAATTTATTTTTGATTGCATTTTTGCTAAAAAAAAACCAAATTTAACCCAATGTTTGCAAAAATTAATGCGAAAAAGAATATTGGTATTTTCACTCATCAATGATGGCATTAGACACAGCTTTCCAGTGGGGAAAGGAGTAGGAGTTTGTAGCTCTTAAGGTCCGTACACACGCCGGACTGCAGGCAACGACGGGTCCGTCGTCACCTCCTGCTGGGTGGACGTTCCAGTGACAGTCCGGCGTGTGTACAGTCTGTGGGCGGACTGATACGGCTGTTTCTGAGCGATCCACTGGGAGGATCGCTCAGAAACAGCCGTATCAGTCTGCAGACAGACTGTACACACGCCGGACTGTCGCTGGAACGCCCACCCAGCGGGGGGTGACGACGGACCAGTCGTTGCCAGCAGTCCGGCGTGTGTACGGACCTTTATGAGTTTCTTTATTCAGTGTACTTGCAGGTGTTGTTTCTCCAAACAAGCTCAGGGGAAGCGTGTATGTAAAATAGACATTCATCACATACTGGGGAACTGTAGTGTCTGAATGGATCCTTAGTGAATGTAAATAAACCAGGCATTTGTATGTGATGATGTAGAGCTCTCTCTTGGAGTGAATTCTTATGAAAGCCAGTGTTTGGTCAGTACCCCCTGGGCTGAGTCACATACTATTTGTTTATGTTGTATAAATATTCCTTTTCTAGCAAATACCTTAAGTTCTGAATTTGGGTTCCAAATTATTTTATAAAAATAATGTTTACATTGATTTTATGAGCAACTGATCAGCTCGGGGTCACCCGAACCACTAGGAAAGTATAGAGGTCTAAAGCCCCATCTACACAATACAATTCTACATTTCGATCAGATCGAATTCGATTGATTGATTAAATTCAACCGATCTGGATTCGATTTGATTGGTAGTGTGATCGATTTGACATTGTTTTGCATTGATATTCGACCACCATACTGATTGAATCAAATCAAATCCTGATCGGACATGTTGGATTAAATCGATTAATCAAATTTGATCCGATCAAATCACATGCAGAATTGTATAGTGTAGATGGGGCTTAAAAGAGACTGAAAAGCACTACTACTAAAAAGCAATGCTAAGTATAGTTTGCCTTCTTAAAACAGAAGTAAACTTCAGGGGCATAAAGAGATAATTTGCTTATGCAGCAGTGGTGCATTGTGGGTAACCACAAATGTTCACTGATAGCTGAATTATTGCAAGTTTCCTTCTGTTTTAAGAAGGAAAATCACACCAAGCATTGTAATTACACTGTGCTAACATGTTCAGCAGTTTTTTAGACAGTTTATAGTCATGGGACTAAGTGCCCCTTAAGGTCCGTACACACGCCGGACTTTAGGCAACGACGGGTCCGTCGTTGCCTCCCGCTGGGTGGGCGTGCCAGCGACAGTCCGGCGTGTGTACGCTCTGTCGTCAGACTGATACGGCTGTTCCTGAGCGATCCGCCGGGCGGATCGCTCAGAAACAGCCGTATCAGTTTGACGACAGAGCGTACACACGCCGGACTGTCGCTGGCACGCCCACCCAGCGGGAGGCAACGACGGACCCGTCGTTGCCTAAAGTCCGGCGTGTGTACGGACCTTTAGAGGAACTCAAAAGCTAATCATTGTAATAGCCACTGTCTAATATCTCAATGTCCAATTCACTTGGGGAGGGAACAGTTCACTTATCTATACCTTCTTGGGATGTGAGAGGGAAGTGTGTTCAAAAATCCATACTACAAATGGAGAACCTACAAACCCTATGCAGATACTGCCCCACCGCAGGTTTGAGCCTGGAACCTCAGCACTGTAATACAAGAGAGCTATCTACTATGCTTCTATATGCATATGTTCCTTTTTATATGAATAATTACCTTTTCACTCTCTTATCACTATGTAGAATGATTGCATAATAATAATAAAGTGTTGATGTGAAGTCAACATAATAATGCTCAATATAATGATATGTGTCTATTTATTATAATAATAAAACTACAAACAGGTAGAGATGTTGCGAACATAGAATTTTCCGTTTGCGAATGGTAAACGCCAACTTCCGCAAATGTTCATGAACAGGCAAATCTAGCGAACTGCCATAGACTTTAATGGGCAGGCAAATTTTAAAACCTACAAAGACTGTTTCTGGCCACAAAAGTGAGGAAAACGTTTTTTCAAGGGGTCTAACACCTGAATAGGGGCATGCCGGAGGGGGATCCATGCCAAAAGTCCCACCAAAAATTACGGAGCTGACGCAAAGTCGGTTTTTAATCCCTAAAGGGCAGAAATCACATTATGTACAGCTCTGGGTGTTAGTGGGCTGTGGAGTGTCACAGACAGAGAAATGCAATATTACTATCAGAATACAGTGAAATAATAATGCATTGGAGTGATTCTGTGCCTGCTACTTAATGAGGCAACAGCACAGCAGTAGTGCACACATAGCTCTGGGTTTCATTGGGCTGTGAAGTGTCACACACACAAAAAAACACAGCTGTTTTGGATGCTTTCACAACAAGTGAGGAACAAGAACACAGGCCTAGCTAATGCTTTCCCTACCTATCTGCAGCAAGTAGCCAGCCAGCAGAGAACTGATCCAATATGGCCACCGCAACTGCTTTTTGGGGGTCCAGGAGGGGGTGCTAGCTGATTGGCTGCCATGTGTCTGATAACTGTGAGGTAAGGGGTCAAAATTTAGGTCAATAATAATGTATAGGGGGGGGGGGGAATCAAAAACGCTAAATGTTCGCTGTTTGGCGCAAATACAAACAGCGGATGTTCGCAGCATATTGCTCACCGGTTAGGAGAGGCACTTATCATCACAGAGGTGTAGTGATTATTGTTCTTGCCTTGCAGCACTTTTCCAGCCTAGATACATTGTCTGTATGTTCTCCACATGTTTGTGTTGGCTATCTCTGGGAACACAGTTTTTCTCTCACATCCCAAAACATGATGGTAGGAAGAGTAAAATGTGACAATGGGCAGCACGGTGGCGTAGTGGTTAGCGCTCTTGCCTTGCAGCGCTGGGTCCCTGGTTTGAATCCCAGCCAGGGCACTATCTGCAAAGAGTTTGTATGTTCTCTCCGTGTCTGCGTGGGTTTCCTCCGGGCACTCCGGTTTCCTCCTACATTCCAAAAACATATGGATAAGTTAATTGGCTCCCCCTAAAAAATTGGCCCTAGACTACAGTACTTACACTACATAATATAGACATATGGCAATGGTAGACAGGTTCCAGAATGCACAGTGCATTGTAGTGTGCTATGTATGGGCTTTCTACCTGCAGAGTAGTCAGAGGACCAATGACTAAAACCTTGTGGACATCTGGACTGAACATGGTGGCCTGTTCTGATTTCTTTTAGATTATGTGAATGGTTGTGTGTGAGTTTGTTGTTTTTTTCTTTCTATAGAATTTTCAAGTATGTAAAAGATACACCTCAAATTAAAGCTGCCATTTACTCCTTTAACCACTTAAGGACTGCAGTCATAAAACCCCTTAAGGACCAGAGCCTTTTTTTCCATTCGGACCACTGCAGCTTTCACGGTTTATTGCTCAGTCATACAACCTACCACCTAAATGAATTCTACCTCCTTTTCTTGTCACTAATACAGCTTTCTTTCGGTGCTATTTGATTGCTGCTGCGAGTTTTAGTTTTTATTATATTCATCAAAAAAGACATGAATTTTGTCAAAAAAATGACTTTTTTAACTTTCTGTGCTGACATTTTTCAAATAAAGTAAAATTTCCTATACATTTGAGCGCGAAAGTTATTCTGCTACATGTCTTTGATAAAAAAAAAACCCATTCAGTGTATATTTATTGGATTGGGTAAAAGTTATAGCGTTTACAAACTATGGGGCCAAAAGTGAATTTTCCCATTTTCAAGCATCTCTGACTTTTCTGCGCACCTGTCAGGTTTCATGAGGGGCTAAAATTCCAGGATAGTACAAATCCCCCCCAAATGACCCCATTTTGGAAAGAAAACATCCCAAAGTATTCAGTGAGAGGCATGGTGAGTTCATAGAAGATTTTATTTTTTGTCACAAGTTAGCGGAAAATGACACTTTGTAACAAAAAAAAAAAAAAGTTTCCATTTCTTCTAACTTGCGACAAAAAAAAATGAAATCTGCCACGGACTCACTATGCTACTCTCTGAATACCTTGAAGTGTCTACTTTCCAAAATGGGGTCATTTGTGGGGTGTGTTCACTGTCCTGGCATTTTGGGGGGTGCCTAATTGTAAGCACCCCTGTAAAGCCTAAAGATGCTCATTGGACTTTGGGCCCCTTAGCGCAGTTAGGCTGCAAAAAAGTGCCACACATGTGGTATTGCCGTACTCAGGAGAAGTAGTATAATGTGTTTTGGGGTGTATTTTTACACATACCCATGCTGGGTGGGAGAAATATCTCCGTAAATGACAATTGTTTTCTTTTTTTAACACACAATTGTCAATTTATAGAGATATTTCTCCCACTCAGCATGGGTATGTGGAAAAATACACCCCAAAACACATTATACTACTTCTCCTGAGTACGGCGATACCACATGTGTGGCACTTTTTTGCACCCTAACTGCGCTAAGGGGCCCAAAGTCCAATGAGTACCTTTAGGATTTCACAGGTCATTTTGAGAAATTTCGTTTCAAGACTGCTCCTCACGGTTTAGGGCCCCTAAAATGCCAGGACAGTATAGGAATCCCACAAATTACCCCATTTTAGAAAGAAGACACCCCAAGGTATTCCATTAGGAGGATGGTGAGTTCATAGAAGATTTTTTTTTTTTGTCACAAGTTAGCGGAAATTGATTTTAATTGTTTTTTTTCACAAAGTGTCATTTTCTGCTAACTTGTGACAAAAATAAAATCTTCTATGAACTCACCATACTCCTAACGGAATACCTTGGGGTGTCTTCTTTCTAAAATGGGGTCATTTGTGGGGTTCCTATACTGCCCTGGCATTTTAGGGGCCCTAAACCGTGAGGAGTAGTCTTGAAACCAAATGTCGCAAAATGACCTGTGAAATCCTAAAGGTACTCATTGGACTTTGGGCCCCTTAGCGCACTTAGGGTGCAAGAAAGTGCCACACATGTGGTACCGCCGTACTCAGGAGAAGTAGTATAATGTGTTTTGGGGTGTATTTTTACACATACAGATGCTAGGTGGGAGAAATATCTCTGTAAATGACAATTATTTGATTTTTTTTACACACAATTGTCCATTTACAGAGAGATTTCTCCCACCCAGCATGGGTATGTATAAAAATACACCTCAAAACACATTATACTACTTCTTCTGAGTACGGCGATACCACATGTGTGACACTTTTTTGCAACCTAGGTGCGCTAAGGGGCCTAACGTCCTATTCACAGGTCATTTTGAGGCATTTGGATTCTAGACTACTCCTCACGGTTTAGGGTCCCTAAAATGCCAGGGCAGTATAGGAACCCCACAAGTGACCCCATTTTAGAATGAAGACACCCCAAGGTATTCCGTTAGGGGTATGGTGAGTTCATAGAAGATTTTTTTTTTGTCACAAGTTAGCGGAAAATGACACTTTGTGAAAAAAAAAAACAATACATATCAATTTCCGCTAACTTGTGTCAAAAAAATAAAATCTTCTATGAACTCACCATACTCCTAACGGAATACCTTGGGGTGTCTTCTTTCTAGAATGGGGTCATTTGTGGGGTTCCAATACTGCCCTGGCATTTTAGGGGCCCTAAATCGTGAGTAGTCGTCTTAAACCCAAATGTCTCAAAATGACCTGTGAAATCCTAAAGGTACTCACTGGACTTTGGGCCCCTTAGCACAGTTAGGCTGCAAAAAAGTGTCACACATGTGGTATCGCCGTACTCAGAAGAAGTAGTATAATGTGTTTTGTGGTGTATTTTTACATATAACCATGCTGGGTGGGAGAAATATCTCTGTAAATGACACATTTTTGATTTTTTTTACACACAATTGTCCATTTACAGAGAGATTTCTCCCACCCAGCATGGGTATGTGTAAAAATACACCACAAAACACATTATACTACTTCTCCTGAGTATGGCGATACTACATGTGTGACACTTTTTTGCAGCCTAGGTGCGCTAAGGGGCCTAACGTCCTATTCACAGGTCATTTTGAGGCATTTGTTTTCTAGACTACTCCCCACGGTTTAGGGCCCCTAAAATGCCAGGGCAGTATAGGAACCCCACAAGTGACCCCATTTTAGAAAGACGACACCCCAAGGTATTCCGTTAGGGGTATGGTGAGTTCATAGAAGATTTTATTTTTTGTCACAAGTTAGTGAAAAATGACACTTTGTGAAAAAAACAATAAAAATCCAATTTCCGCTAACTTTTGACAAAAAATAAAATCTTCTATGAACTCATCATACACCTAACAGAATACCTTGGGGTGTCTTCTTTCTAAAATGTGGTCACTTGTGGGGTTCCTATACTGCCCTGGCATTTTACGGGCCCAAAACTGTGAGTAGTGTGGAAACCAAATTTCTCAAAATGACTGTTCAGGGGTATAAGCATCTGCAAATTTTGATGACAGGTGGTCTATGAGAGGGCAAATTTTGTGGAAACGGTCATAAGCAGGGTGGCCTCTTAGATGACAGGATGTATTGGGCCTGATCTGATGGATAGGAGTGCTAGTGGGGTGACAGGAGGTGATTGATGGGTGTCTCAGGGGGCGGTTAGAGGGGAAAATAGATACAATCAATGCACTGGGGAGGTGATCGGAAGGGGGTCTGAGGGGGATCTGAGGGTTTGGCCGAGTGATCAGGAGCCCACACGGGGCAAATTAGGGCCTGATCTGATGGGTAGGTGTGCTAGGGGGTGACAGGAGGTGATTTATGGGTGTCTCAAGGTGTGATTAGAGGGGGGAAATAGATGCAAGCAATGCACTAGCGAGGTGATCAGGGCTGGGGTCTGAGGGCGTTCTGAGGTGTGGGCGGGTGATTGGGTGCCCGCAAGGGGCAGATTAGGGTCTAATCTGATGGGTAACAGTGACAGGTGGTGATAGGGGGTGATTGATGGGTAATTAGTGGGTGTTTAGAGGAGAGAATAGATGTAAACGATGGATTTGGGAGGTGATCTGATGTCGGATCTGCGGGCGATCTATTGGTGTGGGTGGGTGATCAGATTGCCCGCAAGGGGCAGGTTAGGGGCTGATTGATGGGTGGCAGTGACAGGGGGTGATTGATGGGTGGCAGTGACAGGGGGTGATTGACAGGTGATCAGTGGGTTATTACAGGGAAGAACGGATGTAAATAATGCACTGGCGAATCGATAAGGGGGGGGGTTGAGGGCAATCTGAGTGTGTGGGCGGGCGATTGGGTGCCCGCAAGGGTCTAATCTGATGGGTAACAGTGACAGGTGGTGATAGGGGGTGATTGATGGGTAATTAGTGGGTGTTTAGAGGAGAGAATAGATGTAAACGATGGATTTGGGAGGTGATCTGATGTCGGATCTGCGGGCGATCTATTGGTGTGGGTGGGTGATCAGATTGCCCGCAAGGGGCAGGTTAGGGGCTGATTGATGGGTGGCAGTGACAGGGGGTGATTGATGGGTGGCAGTGACAGGGGGTGATTGACAGGTGATCAGTGGGTTATTACAGGGAAGAACGGATGTAAATAATGCACTGGCGAATCGATAAGGGGGGGGGGGTTGAGGGCAATCTGAGTGTGTGGGCGGGCGATTGGGTGCCCGCAAGGGTCTAATCTGATGGGTAACAGTGACAGGTGGTGATAGGGGGTGATTGATGGGTGATTGATGGGTAATTAGTGGGTGTTTAGAGGAGAGAATAGATGTAAACGATGGATTTGGGAGGTGATCTGATGTCGGATCTGCGGGCGATCTATTGGTGTGGGTGGGTGATCAGATTGCCCGCAAGGGGCAGGTTAGGGGCTGATTGATGGGTGGCAGTAACAGGGGGTGATTGACGGGTGATTGACGGGTGATTGACGGGTGATTGACGGGTGATTGACGGGTGATTGACAGGTGATTGACAGGTGATTGACAGGTGATTGACAGTTAATCAGGGGGGATAGATGCATACAGTACGCAGGGGGGGGGGAGGGTCTGGGGGGGTCTGGGGAGAATCTGAGGGGTGGGGGGGTGATCAGGAGGGAGCAGGGGGCAGTTTAGGGACTAAAAAAAAAAATAGCGTTGACAGATAGTGACAGGGAGTGATTGATGGGTGATTAGGGGGGTGATTGTGTGCAAATGGTGGTCTGGGGGGTGGGCAGGGGGGGGTCTGAGGGGTACTGTGGGCGATCAGGGGGCAGGGGGGGGCAGATCAGTGTGTTTGGGTGCAGACTAGGGTGGCTGCAGCCTGCCCTGGTGGTCCCTCGGACACTGGGACCACCAGGGCAGGAGGCAGCCTGTATAATACACTTTGTATACATTACAAAGTGTATTATACACTTTGTAGCGGCGATCGCGGGGTTAACAACCCGCCGGCGCTTCCGATTGGCCGGCGGGTTGACGTCGCGGGTGGGCGGAGCCTATTGCCGGTGGATGCGCGCGCATCCCAGCGCGCGATCCCCGGCCAGAGAGTGCCCCAGGACCTGACGTCAATCTGCGTTACGTGGTCCTGGGGCTGCCACTTTGCCGCCGCCAATATGAAGTAGGCGGTCGGCAAGTGGTTAAGGAATGTCTGTGTCTATTCTGCTGCTCTTTCTGGCTTCAGACATTCAGCATATGCTTAGTTCGTTCAACTTTTAGTCAGAACACCTGATCTCCTGTGGCAGCAATCATTAATGGCAGAAAACCAAAAATACAACCACACAAGTATTGTTTAAAAAGAAATATGGCTGCTTCCATATCTCTATCCATACAATGTCATTTTATAGTGGACATTAACTCTTTCACAGGACAGAAGGAAAACATGGAGAAATGCGCCCTGCATGTATTTAGAGAGTTTAGCTTCATCTGTGACTAATCAACTGTAATTTGATCTCTCAGTGGTGTCAGCTGGCTGCCGTGACAAGCTAATTTGCAGCTAATTTGTAAACGCAGGGTGTTAACCCTATGTCTCCTTTCATGAAAGCAGGAAGTAGGCACACTGCAGATTTGTTGCAGGATTTGTATAAGCTGTAACACAGACATGTCTTATTAAAGGTTATTATGCTGTTGCTTATCTTCTAGAGCAGAGAGCAAGTTTTGAGTTCAGGCGCGCTAATGGATCTGCTGCAGACATTTTTGTGTCAGATCTCACAAGGCACCTTTAGGGGTCTTTTTGACCCCATACCTACATAGTTTTGCAGGCCCAGATTTACCTCACAGGAGCCTATAGGCACAGATCTCCTGGCACCTTACATTTCCCCCTCTATGAACCTACAAACCCTCGCCCAACTGCAGCGCAAGTGTGCTGGCTGGCCCAGCTGTCACTTCCCTCTTACTTCCCTTGCCTGTCATAGATAACAACAGGTGCCCCTCAGTATTAAGTAACCAGAAGTACCATCAGTGTAAAGTAGCTAGAGGTGCCCCCAAGCATTAGGTAGCTAGAGGAGCCCCTGCATGGAGGCCCCTGCATGGAGGGAGATTTCATCATTAGAATGTAGAGAGCTGGGTGTTTTGTAGAGAGCTGGGTGTTTTGTAGTATGAGTGTTTTTGTTGCTTAATATTTTATATTGTTTTGGATATTCTGTGATAACAACTGAAAATCAATACCTAGTGTTACGGCACATGACCTTGTAGCTGTGTCCAAGTCAATCTGATTCTAATGATCAAGTGTGCCAAGAGCAGGAATCTTTTTCTAAAATCAGCGTGAATGAATGAGAATGAATAATTGTAGACACATTTAGGACCCCAACATTTTGGTAGGACAAGGGAACTTTAATATTATATATGTTTATATATATATATATATATATATATATATATATATATATATATATATATATATATATATATATATATATATATATATATATATATTAGAAAGGTCAGTTTGAGTGTTTAATATTTCATATTATTTTGGATGTTCTGTGATAACAACTAACAATGAATGCCTAGTGTTAAGGCACATGTAATTAAATGGAAATTCCGCTTTTGTTAAAAACAAACATATAAATAAATAAATATTTGCAATAAATACAGATCACTCCTGCACAAATCATTTTGCAATTTTATTTTAACACATTTTTTAGAACCATCAGTGACCATAAGCTGAAAATATTCTTTAGTGGAGCCTCAGCTGCAATACGCTCTGTACTCTATTTAAGGAGCTGTTATGATGAGACCCTCCAGAAAATTCCTTCTTGCCACAAAAGCAATTAGCAAATGTTTGTTCAACACCTAAAAACAAAATATATTAAGCTGAAACAATACCTGCCTTTACTATATGGAGATAACCTGAACACAGTTTTTCCTCAACAAACTTAGAATGTGTCACATTAATCTATGTAATACACAGAGACCATCCAAAAATATTCAGTTTTCCTCAACAAAAGTTGAATTGCCCTTGTCATTTCCAGAGAAAGCCAAAAGAAAGCCAAAAGTTTTCTGTGCAAACTATACTCATTAAGAGGGATATGTGGGATGCTTTAGCACTACAGTAATGATTATAAAGCAGTAAAAGATACTGCAGAATATTGATGAGTCTGAATAACCAATAGCAAAACTATCTGCCTTTTCAAGATGCAAAAAGCTGGGTACACACATGAGATAAAAGTCTTTGGAAAATAAAAGATCAAAGGCCAATTTTACCACCTCCATGTAGCAGGAGAGCCATACCTACACAGTCTATTCTTCAGCTGGGTACACCGTTCAGATAACAATCTGAGAAATTAATCTAGCACATAGGTTTGAACGTTTGGAAGACCGATCATTCTAAAGATTTATCTTTACTAATCAGATGCTAAGTACACATTACACAATTTTCTGTTAGATTTACCTGCCAGATTGATTTTTTTCCAACACGTCCGATCTTAATTTCAATCCATTTTCCGATTGATTTCCATAGAAGTATTGAAAAAAAATCGATCTGGCAGGTAAATCTAACAGAAAATTGTATCGTGTTTACCAAGCATCAAAGCAATATGTCCGCATACACTGGCAAAGGTAAGAGTGTGCTAAGGGCCCAACTAAGAGAGCAATGGTTAGAGAGAAAGAGAGCCCATATATACAGCACCACTCATAATTAATTCAAAAAGTATAACAATTTTATTTCAAATACTTCATATAGTATGACATAATGGGGAGTTCAACAATCTTAATGATTAAGATTGTTGAACTCCCCATTATGTCATACTATATGAAGTATTTGAAATAAAATTGTTATACTTTTTGAATTAATTATGAGTGGTGCTGTATATATGGGCTCTCTTTCTCTCTAACCAGTGTTTACCAAGCATAAGATTACATTTACTTCCTTTCTTGTACACACCTTGTTTAATGCACAGTAATCTGCAGATCAGATCTGAAAGATTGAGAGATAAGTATCTTTCAGCTGGTACTGAACATTTTTTTCTGCATGGGGAGAGCACTGAAACTGTCCATCCTCTACTGACCTATTCATTGTATTCATCTATTGTTATGTTAGTGATCTCCAGCTTAGATCATTCCTTCAATTTGCCTTTTGTTTATACTGTGGAATATTAATGAAATTAACACCTTGCTGGGTGGGTGGGAGTTTCAGTAAAGAGGTCTTGAAACTGTCCTTTCATAGGTCTGTAAATAGACATTTTATTGTTAACAATACGACATTTTCAACCAATCCAAAACCACTTCATTTTAGTAAATGGAGGAGAAGTGAATATAAAATGGGTCAGACCTCAGTCAGGCAGAAGGCTCACAGAGAGATCACAGGAATAAGGGGACCCAATACTACTTTCTACCAGGTAACTATAAACATACTGCTTTCCTGATCTGTAATATTGATTGTATTGTTATTTTGCTTTCTTTAAATCATGTTAATAAGTTAGATATTATACAGAAATGGCTTTTGCATGTGTGACTCATAACTGGATGACACATGTCTGATTTTATATTGTACAAAAGTAAACCTGTTAGAGGGGAAACACTGATGCTGCCAGTGTTGGGCCTGGGCTACACAGAAAATATTTTTTGCTTGTGATCAAGAGATTTAACTTCCTGCTGTAAGGTGTTTTTTTGTGTCAACTTTGTTTATTATTTATAAAGTTAATTGCAAATAAAATTGTCCATAAAGAGTGTATATGAAATCACAAGGGTAAAAAATAAGTTAATACAGATGACATAATGTTCACGTAAATTATCAGATGTAGCGCTATCATGCTAAGGTGATGTAACATTATAAAAGAGAGGTATAACAATCTAAAAGTTTTGAGGAGAGTGCATTATGCATATATTTAAAAGAAGTGTGTGTTTATTTGAGTGCCATTGTTCTGAATATCAGTCATGATACTGTAATATTATCTAAGTGTCAGTAATTTGTGTGCCACTATTGTCATCCCGTACCTCTTAACACTATTAAATCTAACCTTTTACTAACCTCTCATAAAACACTAACCTTCCTATAACTAAGCCTCAATGTAACATTCAGCCCCATCCCCTTACATTAACCCTGCTATAAGTGAGCCTAGTACTAATCTCTTAGCCAAGCTTTTCAACCAGTAATCCTACATGGCAGCCAATATCAGTACTCAGCTATATTTTATCAATAACAGTATTAGCTATACCTGCACTGCACTCAATCTGGAGTTTGGCGATATAACAACCCAGCACTGATTTTACACTCCTATGCCAATATGCATGCTATGCAAACAGGCAGAGATAAGCTGCCCAATTTAATTGCTTGGCACACTATAGTCACACATGTACACTGAGGTTTATAGCAGGGAGTGCTTTTAAAAATGAAGGAAATCTTGAGAATCCCCCTTGAGGACTTGAACAAGCCTATAGCCTGTTGGTAAAAGGCTCACAGCTGTCAGATAATAATCCCTACAGTAAGCAACAACTTCATAGGAATATTTATTTTTCAAGTGCCAACATATTCTGTGGCACTGTACAGAGTAGGAAAACAAACAAGGGATACATAATGATACAGACAATGATATACGTCAAATATGGACACTGGTATAAAGTACATAACTGGTGATTACAATGGCAGATGTAACATGATTACAATAGCAGATGTAACATGAAGAATAAAATGTATAGCAGAGTGCAAGCTATTAAATGAATAACATTCCAAGACGCAAAAGGGTTATACAATTGTAACTGATATTCGTGTATACTTATTTTAACCTCCCTAGCGTTCTGGACGAGCTCAGCTCGTCCAGCAAAAACTTGCTGAAAGTGTTTTGGACTAGCTGAGCTCGTCAATCCCGCCAGGGAGATTTCCTGTTTCTCTGCACCGCCTGCTGCAATTTTCCCTCATCAGAGGGATTCCCCAGGATGGCTAAATGTCTGACTGTATGCTGTGGATAGCGATCTGTGCTACCCCCAGCATACAGAACAAGCATCCAGCCACCCTGGGGAATCCCTGTGCAGCTGGCGGGGCAGAGAATGTGCTGCATGCAAGGATTCCCCCTTTGTGTGCGGACGGGTGTCTGCTCTATGCGGGCTGGTAGTGGCTGGCGGGGATCCCCTCTGTGCAGCAAGGGGGGGGGGGGGGTGTCCCCGTTTTATGCTGGCTGGTAGTGGCCGGCGGGGACCCCCCTTCTGTGCGGGGGGGATGTCCCCGTCCTTTGCAGGCTGTGGGTGGCCGGTGGGGACCCTCCTTCTGGGCAGGGGGGTGTCCCCGTCCTTTTGCAGGCTGTGGGTGGCCTTTAACTCCCCCCTCCCAACCCCCATGCACGCCCCCCCCCCTTCCCCCTGAATTCCTTCCCTCAGTGTGAATCCTGTTCTACTCACCCAGGCTGTCTCCAGCGGTGCCAGCAGAAACCTTTCTTTCTCTAACGCTGAAGTCCTGGCCTGTGACATTACCGCTACGAGGCTCGGTGACGTCACCAAGTCTCGTAGCGGTAATTACACAGAGCATGAGACTTCGGGGATGGAGGAAGAACGGATTCTGCCACCGCCGCCACTGGAGACAACCTGGGTGAGTAGAACAGGACTCACACCGAGGGAAGGGGTTTAGGGGGAAGGGGGAGGGGCTTACATGGGGGATGGGAGGGGGGAGGGAAAGGCCACCCACAGCCCGCAAAGGACAGGGACACCCCCCCGCCCAGAAGGGGGGTCCCCACAGGCCCCCCACAGCCTGCAAAGGAAGGGGACACCCCCCCCCGCCCGGCCAGCCACAGTCTGCAAAGGACGGGGACACCCCCCCCCCCCCCGACCAGAAGGGGGGTCCCCACCGGCCACTACCAGCCAGCATAGAATGGGGACACCCCACAGCCCACTAAGGACGGGTCCCCCTCCCTGCCCAGAAGGGGGGTCCCCACCGGCCGCACACAGCTTAAGGGAAGGTGTTGGGGGGGTAGCTTGGCACCCCATTACTGGCTACACTACACCTGGCACCCCATAACTGGCTACACTAAACCTGGCACCCTATACCTGGCACCCTATACCTGGCTACACACCTGGCTACCTATACATCTGCCTACACACCTGGCTACCCTGACATCTGGCTACATGTAGCTCCCTACACACCTGGCTACACATCTGGGTATTATACTCACCATTGGCGTGCTGATCCCTCGTCGCGTACCTCTGATAGCTTCCCCAGTGCCTTCTTCCATGTCCCTGTGCGGATTTTGCTTCTCCCTCAGCGATGACATGTCCCCCGGCGATCGGCGTTGATGACACCAGGGTCACACAGCGTCATCAACATCTTGCAGTAAACACTTTTTTTTGTTGTTGAATTCCATGCAATAACCGGTATTGAATTCAATATTAAAAAAAAAAAATAATTGCAAAAAAAAAAAAAAAAAAGTTTGACAATTATTGGAAATTAATTGAACCACTTCTTGAACGGAAATCCTGGGGAAATAGAACGCCAGGGAGGTTAAATGTCACCTTTTTTCTACTAGTGTACCCAAGCCACATGTATCATTTTTTCTCCTGTATATAAATTTGTGATGCATCCACTGATGCTATGTGGTAACTTTCCAAATATACTATTACAATAATGAAAGTTTTAGTCATAATCTTTGTATTTTGTTTCTTTATCTTTACAATGTTAGAATTGTTTTTTTTTCCTCTGGAAAGGAATTATAAATGTGTCTTTTATATCTGTTGTGTTGTTGACTTAAGGCAAAATTGTTCCTTTATGCACACATCTAAGTAGTTTTTCATTTTCACTGTGTAATGGTTATCTTATCAGTAGATATTGTATCTGTTCTTTTATTCTGACTGTGAACATGTTTCTCTTTAACTTAAAATAAACCGTGTCCAAGGATTGAAATTCATCCCAATCAATGGCTGATGCCCCCTTTCCCATGAGAAATCTTTATCTTTTCTCAAATGGATCATCAGGGGGCTCTGTATGGCTGACATTGGGCTTGATTTACTAAAGGGTGCTAACACAGTTAGCACGCCTAAAAGCTTTGCACGTGCAAACTAGGGTGCTACGTAGTTTGCACAGGAAAGCTGTTACTGTTCGCGTGCTATTTTAGCGCACATAAAAGTTTGTGCGCATAAAGTTTTACGTGCACTACTTTGCATGCAAAATCAGCTGCTTCATGTGTAAAGTATGCTTATCACGCTACTTAGCACGTGAAGCAGCTGATTTTGGACGTGAAGTAGTGCCCATAAAACATTACGCGTGCAAAAGAGAAGAGGCATTTTGCACGTGATAAGCAGCTTTTCACTGGCGTGCTAACAGTTAGCATGCTTTTGTGAATCAAGCCCATTGTGTTGAAACCCCTCTCTGTGGGTGCCTTGTTGCATTGTGGGAAATAACAGCCGTTTCCAACTGCCAAAAATGCAAGCAGCATCTCCTTCCACTGAAATCACCTGCCAGCAGTAAAAAATGTCACCATATGATAAATGTCAGAATGTAAATCAGGGAGAGGAAAGATTTTACAATGGGCAAACACTGAATAAACCATTTATCCATAATTATTGTAAAAATTAAGCACTTATTTTATTTTCACTGGAGTTCCCCTTTAAAGGTACACTATCACGAAAAAAGTAGGCAGTTAAAATCTGACAGACCCGACAGGTTTTGGGCCAGTCCATCTCCCCATGGGGGATTCTCAGGATTTACTTTGTTTCAACAGCATTTCCGGAACAGCAGTTGCAAAGTCTACATGACAAAATAGTGTGCATGTGAGTAGAGAGGCTGGCTGGTATCTAACAATTTTGACAGTTAAACTGCTGTTCAGGAAATGCCGTTGAAAACAAAGAACACCCTTAGAATCCCCCATGAGGAGATGGACTATCCCAAAACCTGTGGGTTTTGTCAGATTTTAACTGCCTCCTTTTTTCATGATAGTAGATCCTTAAGTGATGAGGCAATTGTGGAATGTCTCATGCAATAGCTGTGATTTCTAAGGAACGTTAAAATGAGTTATTTCTGAATATAATGTCGTCATGAACAATATTTATTTGGAGCAAATCCTTCAAATTGCATTTTTCTGAGATGACAATTTTTCTGTTCAACTCTCGTTAATGACAATCTAATGAAAAACAAACAGCATTATAAGCTGTCCCATGCTAATTTCAAATGCCTGACATGATTATTCTATGAAGTATACTTTTGTAGAATATATATATATATATATATATATATATATATATATACACTAGTAAAAATAAGTGCCCATTAAAAAACAGGTGCTAGGCCACGGCTGCTAACCAACCCCCCCCCCCCCTCCCCCGCCGGAATGCATCCCGCTTGCTCGTGCCCAACCGCTGTCCAAAGTATACAGTATGCATACAGTGAGATATTGTTTGCTTGGCAGTTGGAAAAGGCTATTATTTTCCACAATACAATGAGGTTTACAAACAGCAAACCGTCAGTTCTGGAATCACAGACACAGGAGGACGCAGAGACGCAGGGGGTTTATTATATAGGATATCTTACTATACTGTCAGAACGTCTCATAATATAGTAAAGTTAACATAATTATTTAATTGCAGGTGTGATACAAAAGCTGAATTCCTGCTCTACACCTAAAAGTATCTGTCAACAAAGTGGATATATATATATTTATGTTACAGGCAAAGTACGAGATCAGGCATTCTATAGAATGCCCAAAGGGATTAGGCAATGTACAAAATGTCTGTTTCATTACGTACTTTGCCTAGGCATTCTATAGAATGCCTGAAATCATTCAGGCAAACTGTAGAATACCCGGTTCTCTATAGAATGCCTGCTTTTTTCCGCACTTTGACTGTAACAGCTGCATATCTATGCTGTCAGTGAGGCTAGTGATGATGGGTGCATGCATGCTGATATTTACTGTTTGTGGAAAGTGCTGCTGTGAAGGAGCCTTCAGGTGCTGCCAGGGGGAGCCCATGAGCTGGAAAGAGGAGAGAAAAGTTGAACATGTGCAGGAGAAAAATGGCAGTTGGGTTTTGGTAGTTGAGGCAGGGAACACACTTGTCTTTCAGTTTTCTGTGCAAGTTTTTCTGAACACCAAGTGTGTTTCTATGCAGGAAAACGTGCACGTTTTTTTCATAGCAGCTGATGTAATTGATAGAGAAAACTGACAAAATGTGCGGAGTCATCATGCAGAATGTCAGGTTTTTTTCTGCGCGCGAACAACATATTAAGTGTGAACTAGCCCATTGATTAACATGAGTTCTCAGTTTTTCTGTGCAGAAAATGCGCACGAAAACAGTCAAGTGTGTTCCCTGCCTCAAGGCTAGTGAGGGGGAGGGGCCTTAAAAGCCATGATGCAGCAAAAAATAAGTTTAGAGTCATGATACAATGCTCTACTGCAGCAAGAAATAAGCATGATTTTTGTCAAAGACTAAAGAAGAGACCAGCCATTGGTGAGGCTGACAAAGCAAAGCAGAGGCACAGACAAGAGAGCACCACTGAAAAACTAAAGTAAGGAAGAGAAAGAGAGCTGCAGACATAACAGGAGAGGAGAGTGACAAAGTACGTAACAAAAACAGGCGTTTCGTACTTTGCCTAAAATGGTCAGGCATTCTATAGAATATATCATATATATATATATATATATATATATATATATATATATATATATATATATATATATATATATATATATATATATATATCTTACTATACTGTCAGAACTTCTCATAATAGTGTAAAGATAACATGTAATTATTTAATTGCAGGTGCAATAAAAAGCTGAATTCCTGCTCTACTCTGAAAATATCTGACAACAAACTGGATCTCCAGCAGCCCATGATGAGCCACAGAGGAGACACAATGCATCACTGCTCAGAGTGTGAGAAAAGCTTCACTCGTCCATCACTGCTTATTAGACACCAGAGGAGTCACACCGGGGAGAAGCCATTTTCTTGTCCTGAATGTGAAAAATGTTTTAATTTGAAATCAAACTTGAAAAAACATCAGAGGATTCATACTGGAGAGAAACCTTTTTCCTGCTCTGAATGTCAGAAATGCTTTACTGTGAAATCAAGCCTCATAGTACACCAGAGGACTCATACAGGAGAGAGGAATTATTTGTGTTCAGAATGTGACAGATCTTTCACTCAAATGTCAAACCTTATACAACACCAGAAGATTCATACAGGAGAGAATCCATTTTCTTGTCCCGAATGTGAGAAATGTTTTACTGTTAAAGCACACCTCATAGCACACCAGAGGATTCATACTGGAGAGAGGAATTATTTGTGCTCAGAATGTGACAAATCTTTCACTCACATGTCAGACCTTATACAACACCAGAAGATCCATACAGGAGAGAAGCAATTTTCCTGCTCTGAATGCCAGAAATGTTTTACCAGTGAATCAACCCTCATAGCTCACCAGAGGATTCACACCGGAGAGAAGCCGTTTTCTTGCTCTGAATGTGAGAAGTCCTTCAGCACTCAAAAAATCTTCAACATTCATATCCGGATTCACACAGGAGAAAAACCATATAAATGTACAGAATGTGACAAATGCTTCACACAGAAGGCACATCTTACTCGGCATCAGAGAACTCACACAGGAGAAAAGCCATTTAGTTGCTCAGAATGTGGCAAAAGTTTCTCACGCCAGTCATCTCTGAGAAGTCATCAGAAGATACATGAGCGAGTGGATGTCAGCCTGTAAACTAATTTTAATTAAAAGTTTCTTTTAAATATGCATTTCAGAAGCTTATATAGCTTCAGAGACCATGTACAGTATACACAGAAAGTAAATGTTTTTTGGTGATTTATTACAAAAAACTGCAGAGGAGGTGAACTTTGATCAGCTACTACACTAAAACCTAACTGATTTCCTAATATACTTTTACATTTTTGCACAATAGACAGTAATTCTATAAGGATATCCATCTAATCAGTGTTTTATTTACTGTTAAAGGACCTTTATCATCAAAAAAAAAAAAAAAAAAAGAAATCCATGTGTATGCATATTTTTTTCAAAGTGTAAAATACCTTTAGAAATCTTTTTTCCTGCCACTGTATCTTGCAGTAGTTTGTAAAAATCTAACAGATCTGATAGAGGATCCATCTCCTCATAAGGGAATCTTATGTTTTTCAAAAGCACTAACTGGATGGCAGGTGCTCAGGTAGGGAGGCTGGTCAGCATCTATGCGTATCTCCTTTCCAGTGAATGCTTTTGTAAAGAATAAAAAAGATAATGAGAATTCCACATGAGGAGATAAAATAGTTCAAAACTTGTCAGATTTATACCTACTGTTAGCGATAGCTATTGTACTTCTAATAAGTTTTTTTTTTCGCTGCGATAGTGGTCCTTTAACCTCCCTGGCATTCAGTTTCTGGTGCATTTCTGTGCATAAAGTGATCCAATTTATTTTCATAATCCCTTCTGTCCCCTTCTGTCTCCAGTGTGTCCCCTTCTGTCTCCCATGTATCCTCTGCTACCCCCCATTTATCCTTCCACTCCCCCCCCAAGGTGTACTATGCAAAGCAGCAACTTGACTCACCTAATCAACAGCTTCACCTGCAATCTGCTGCAGCCGGCACTAGAGGTGCAGTGAAGGAAAGGAGTGGTCTGTGATTGCCAATGTAGCCGTTGATTAGGTGAGCCATGTTGCTGCTTCTCATAGTACATAGGAGGACACACGGGGGGAAGGTGGAGGGTAAATGCGGGTGGGCAGAGGAGGACAAACGAGGGTAGAGGAGGGCTCCTGGGCTGTATGTCTGGCACTGCATCGGGTATACCACTTTCAGCCCATTTTTCTTGCCCTGCACAGAGTCAAGCATCTCGCCCAGGAGGTTAAGTTTATGATCTGTAAATGTATCTTACAATCGGTTACTTTGCATTCATTGAACGTGATTATCTATGATTTCTATATGTGCACAGAGGTGTGTTGTTCAAGAAAATGATGTCAATTTAAAGTTGATTTCGTTTTGTCTTTATCTGCTTATTGATTGATGTGTTAATGTGTTTCAAGTTTAATTCAATAAAACCTTAAATTTCTTTAGTATTTTGCTTTGCTGGAAATATTGTTTGCATCGTTATTCTATGAAGTGGGCCTTTAGACTGATTGCCAAAGCAATTAAAAAATACCAACACAGGGCTCACCAAACTGGTTTATCCCATATATTCAATCAACAGAGCGTACAAAAATGTTTTGAGACAGAAGACTGAGCATCTGAGGAAGGGAAAGCGGCCCAATCCCTTGTGCCAGTCGTCCTGTACATTCTTTTGATTGAATAATTGTGATAGCTCCAGTTTTTTGTTTTTTCACTGGTATATCTGGGTGTGGTGGTACAAGGGCACCGCTTGGCCCAGGAGAATCAAGCAGGTGCTCACCCACAGCAGGTGAAGAAGGTCATTTTGGTGCCCGCACTGCCCCGCGCAGCACCTAACCTGGGCACCACCATAGGCATAATGTTATTATGCAAGGGTAATACAGGGATCTGGGAATCACTGCATCTCAAATTACTTCTCCCTCCGAGTTGCTACGACTCAGAGGAGGAATAGTAATGACCACGACCTGGAATTTGTGCAGTAGCAGTGTGCTCTGAGAAGACTTGGTGATGGGGAAACGCCATGTATGCCACAGCAGAGGCCTCCTATGCTGCCAGGGCTGCCCTGTTTGGTATCTGGGTGGTGAGGTACAGGAGCATTGCTTGGCCACACCCACAGCAGGGACCTCCCGTGTTGCCTCCTGCCAGGGCTTCCCTGTCTGTTACTTGTATGGCTGCTGCTGCCTCCCCTTCACTCATACACAGACCTCAGATCAGTGGTAATGTAAACAGGAAAGACTGTCACAGTGACCACTGCAGTTGTGGAAGTGAGGTCATTGCTCATTTCCTGCATTTGAAGTGTGCCACATGGTTACTTTGTGCTGATCTGCAGGTCTTCAAGTGTTGGCGATAGGCAGATTTCAGGAAGCTAGATACACCCACTTACCCACTGACACCAATGCCCTATATGGGGGGGTTGGTGGAAAGACACCTTGGGCTACCTATACTGGGAGTGGCTATATAAACTTGAGAGACACCTTGTCTAAGTATACTGGAGGCTACTGTCTTTGCTGGGGGTTCAATTTTGACTACCTACCTATACTGAAGGGGAGGGGGCACCTTTGGCTGCCTATTATTAAAGGAGAAGGGCCTCTGACTAGCAGGGGGAGGAGGGCCATATATTGTTTGCTACTATATGATGTGTCCATGTTCCAGGTGCATCTTGTAGACGTTCTCCCTAAATTATTGTGTCTTCCTGTGTCCCCTATGTGTCCTCCCGTGTCCTCATGTGTCTTCTTTTGTCCCTATGTGTCCCATTCTGTCCCCAGTGTGTCCCTTTCTGTACCAGAGTGACCCCTTCTGTTCCCAGTGTGTCCCATTTGTCTCCAACTCTCCTTGTGTCTTCACTCTCCCTCCCCCCATCTCCGCTCTTCCCCGTGTCTCTGCTCCCCTGTATATAATTACCTCTGTCAGTGATCACAGGCTTTTTTTCTCCTTCACAGCTCCACTAACGATGGCTTCTTCTGATAAAGCGATCAGCAGAAGCCAACACTAGGGGAGCTGGGAAGGTCTGCGATCACAGAGGGAGCCATGGATTAGGTGAGACACGCTCCTGACACTGCTAATTATATATGTTACGGCCAGAACCAGAAGTTTGGCCAGAACTAGAAGTGGCCGGCCACTTCGGGTTCTGGCCGGCCAATGCGCGAACTGGCCGCTGCGCTGCGGCCAATGTGAGAAATGAAACAATTCCTGTAAGGTTAATGTGATGTTGTGGCCGCAGCGCAGCGGGCAAAATGTATCACACATCTTTACTTTATTCAATGGCATTAAGCCGCCCGGCTTTTTCCTCTGCCTCTCTCTCCTCCCCCCCCCCGCCTCTCTCTCCCCTTCTCTTATGGGCAGCCGGGCGGGGACACGCGTGTCCAGGAGAGTCGTTCCTCGCGGCAGGAGAGCAGAGCGGGGAGGCTGCAGACATTGCTTCTGCCAGCACCCGCTCTGCAAGAACGGCAGGATTCCCCTGCCGCGACGAACGACTCCGGAGGGACACGCGTGTCCCCGCCCGGCTGTGCCCATAAGAGAAGGAGAGAGAGAGGCGGGGGGGGGGAGGAGAGAGAGGCGGGGGGAGGAGGAGAGAGAGGCAGAGGAAAAAGCCGGGCGGCTTAATGCCATTGAATAAAGTAAAGATGTGTGATACATTTTGCCCGCTGCGCTGCGGCCACAACATCACATTAACCTTACAGGAATTGTTTCATTTCTCACATTGGCCGCAGCGCAGCGGCCAGTTCGCGCATTGGCCGGCCAGAACCCGAAGTGGCCGGCCACTTCTAGTTCTGGCCAAACTTCGGGTTCTGGCCGTAACATATACGGGGAGTGGAGACACGGAGAGATAGAGACACACGGGGGGCATTACAGGGAGTCCATGATGTTGCGGCGGGTCGGCGGTCCATATCGGCAGGCATTCCATAGGATGGTGTTTCCCTGAATTTGGCATATAAGAAGCAGGGACTTTTTGTCACCATTTTGGGGGAGAAAAAGTGTGTCTTATATGCTGAAAAATACGGTACATGTGTGTGAAAAATATTTTATTGGCATACTAACAAAACATGAGTTACAACACATTGGTCATGTAAAGGCGTTACAATTTGGTTCCATGCCTTTTGAAAAATAAACAGTTCATTACATTTTTGTATAGCTGTAGTTAGTGCAGGTTATCATAACAGACAATTTGTGTCTATAATGAGTAAAATAAAAAATTACAAATATAACTATAACAGTAACCTCCATAGCGTTATCAGACTCATCATACATGCTCATGATATATTGACTATGCACCCAGTTCTTCATTTTGACTCCAGGAAGATCAAGAAACAGCACTTATCCGTTTTTCTAATCTGGCTAAGCTTTAAGACTCATTTTAAACATATCATAACCATCGTTCCCCTCCTATAAGAAAAGTATTGGCTGTTCCTTGTGAGAGAGAAAATTGTTTTTTCGTGTTCACAGCTTGTATTCATTATTTGGATCACTTCTGAAATAGTCAATGTTGTTTTAACCTTCCATTTTCTGGAAATAGATATTTTAGCTGCGGCATAATTGTATAGTTACATTTTGGGAGTGCAATGGAAGGAAAGGCACACCTATATTAACCTCCCTGGCGGTCTATTAGAAACCGCCAGGGGGCAGCGCAGCACTATTTTTAATTTTTTTTTTTAAATCATGTATATTTATTATTTATAATGATTTAATAGTAATGTATATTGATATTGGCATACTGATGTAACTATAGTGTATAGCACATACATGTGAAAGTCTGACCCGTTGCCCAAATGTGGCCCTCAGAACCATTAAATGTGTCCATCAAGTGGTTTTTATGCTTGCCATTATGTTTGGCCCTCTCTAGTCCACCTGGGAAGCTATTATGAATGAAAGCCTTTTATAAGATACCTTTGACGTCACTTTCTTAAATCTACTTGAAAGATCGTTGGTTTGATGACGCAACTTCCTTTTTTCTATTGGCCATTAACATTGATGTTTCTTCCGCTTTCCTTAACGAATACAACATTTGGAATATGTAGATTGTCACGTCACTTCCGTATCATTCGTTCGCTAATGATCATATCGTTTTCACCTTTTCATCAACCTTTTCACAACCATTTTATGAATCCTCATTAAACAATCGTTCGTTGTTCGGCACGAACGATCGTTGTCGTATGTGTGTACGTAGCTTAAGGCTTAGCTGTTCCAGAAATGTAAATCTACCTGTTACTTTGCATGAGCTATACATAAATTAAATGCAGAGTGTTCTATTTTCAATTTCCAGAAAATGTTTGCCAAAGTATCTAGTATTTTTGTGTTTTTGTGTTTATCACAAAAACACAAAAAAATAGTTAGATAACCGTACAAAAAAGCCTGAGAGTTCAGAAAATGATCTTTTTAAATGCACATTTTTTACCATGAAAAAATCAATATGTTTTTTCCTCAAAAATTTGCAAAAAATGCAAAAAAAACTCCAAAATTTATTTTTGATTGCATTTTTGCTAAAAAAAACCCAAATTGAACCCAATGTTTGCAAAAATTAATGCGAAAAAGAATATTGGTATTTTCACTCATCAATGATGGCATTAGACACAGCTTTCCAGTGGGGAAAGGAGGAGGAGTTTGTAGCTCTTAAGGTCCGTACACACGCCGGACTGCAGGCAACGACGGGTCCGTCGTCACCTCCTGCTGGGTGGACGTTCCAGCGACAGTCCGGCGTGTGTACAGTCTGTGGGCGGACTGATACGGCTGTTTCTGAGCGATCCACTGGGAGGATCGCTCAGAAACAGCCGTATCAGTCTGCAGACAGACTGTACACACGCCGGACTGTCGCTGGAACGCCCACCCAGCGGGGGGTGACGACGGACCAGTCGTTGCCAGCAGTCCGGCGTGTGTACGGACCTTTATGAGTTTCTTTATTCAGTTTACTTGCAGGTGTTCTTTCTCCAAACAAGCTCAGGGGAAGCGTGTATGTAAAATAGACATTCATCACATACTGGGGAACTGTAGTGTCTGAATGGATCCTTAGTGAATGTAAATAAACCAGGCATTTGTATGTGATGATGTAGAGCTCTCTCTTGGAGTGAATTCTTATGAAAGCCAGTGTTTGGTCAGTACCCCCTGGGCTGAGTCACATACTATTTGTTTATGTTGTATAAATATTCCTTTTCTAGCAAATACCTTAAGTTCTGAATTTGGGTTCCAAATTATTTTATAAAAATAATGTTTACATTGACTTTATGAGCAACCGAGCAGCTCGGGGTCACCCGAACCACTAGGAAAGTATAGAGGTCTAAAGCCCCATCTACACAATACAATTCTACATTTCGATCAGATCGAATTCGATTGATTGATTAAATCCGACCGATCTGGATTCGATTTGATTGGTAGTGTGATCGATTTGACATTATTTTGCATTGATATTCGACCACCATACTGATTGAATCAAATCAAATCCCGATCGGACATGTTGGATTTAATCGATTAATCAAATTTGATCCGATCAAATCACATGCAGAATTGTATAGTGTACATGGGGCTTAAAAGAGACTGAAAAGCACTACTACTAAAAAGCAATGCTAAGTATAGTTTGCCTTCTTAAAACAGAAGTAAACTTCAGGGGCATAAAGAGATAATTTGCTTATGCAGCAGTGGTGCATTGTGGGTAACCACAAATGTTCACTGATAGCTGAATTATTGCAAGTTTCCTTCTGTTTTAAGAAGGAAAATCACACCAAGCATTGTAATTACGCTGTGCTAACATGTTCAGCAGTTTTTTAGACAGTTTATAGTCATGGGACTAAGTGCCCCTTAGAGGACCTCAAAAGCTAATCATTGTAATAGCCACTGTCTAATATCTCAATGTCCAATTCACTTGGGGAGGGAACAGTTCACTTATCTATACCTTCTTGGGATGTGAGAGGGAAGTGTGTTCAAAAATCCATACTACAAATGAAGAACCTACAAACCCTATGCAGATACTGCCCCACCGCAGGTTTGAGCCTGGAACCTCAGCACTGTAATGCAAGAGAGCTATCTACTATGCTTCTATATGCAATTGTTCCTTTTTATATGAATAATTACCTTTTCACTCTCTTATCACTATGTAGAATGATTGCATAATAATAATAAAGTGTTGATGTGAAGTCAACATAATAATGCTCAATATAATGATATGTGTCTATTTATTATAATAATAAAACTACGAACAGGTAGAGATGTTGCGAACATAGAATTTTCCGTTCGCAAATGGTAAACGCCAACTTCCGTAAATGTTCATGAACAGGCAAATCTAACGAACTGCCATAGACTTTAATGGGCAGGCAAATTTTAAAACCTACAAAGACTGTTTCTGGCCACAAAAGTGATGAAAACGTTTTTTCAAGGGGTCTAACACCTGAATAGGGGCATGCCGGAGGGGGATCCATGCCAAAAGTCCCACCAAAAATTACGGAGCTGACGCAAAGTCGGTTTTTAATCCCTAAAGGGCAGAAATCACATTATGTACAGCTCTGGGTGTTAGTGGGCTGTGGAGTGTCACAGACAGAGAAATACAATATTACTATCATAATACAGTGAAATAATAATGCATTGGAGTGATTCTGTGCCTGCTACTTAATGAGGCAACAGCACAGCAGTAGTGCGCACATAGCTCTGGGTTTCATTGGGCTGTGAAGTGTCACACACACAAAAAACACAGGAGACCAATGTGCTAGCCCTCAACAGGGCTGTTTTGGATGCTTTCACAACAAGTGAGGAACAAGAACACAGGCCTAGCTAATGCTTTCCCTACCTATCTGCAGCAAGTAGCCAGCCAGCAGAGAACTGATCCAATATGGCCACCGCAACTGCTTTTTGGGGGTCCAGGAGGGGGTGCTAGCTGATTGGCTGCCATGTGTCTGATAACTGTGAGGTAAGGGGTCAAAATTTAGGTCAATAATAATGTATGGGGGGGGGGGGGGAATCAAAAACGATAAATGTTCGCTGTTCGGCGCAAATACAAACAGCGGAAGTTCGCAGCATATTGCTCACCGGTTAGGAGAGGCACTTATCATCACAGAGGTGTAGTGATTATTGTTCTTGCCTTGCAGCACTTTTCCAGCCTAGATACATTGTCTGTATGTTCTCCACATGTTTGTGTTGGCTATCTCTGGGAACACAGTTTTTCTCTCACATCCCAAAACATGATGGTAGGAAGAGTAAAATGTGACAATGGGCAGCACGGTGGCGTAGTGGTTAGCGCTCTCGCCTTGCAGCGCTGGGTCCCTGGTTCGAATCCCAGCCAGGGCACTATCTGCAAAGAGTTTGTATGTTCTCTCCGTGTCTGCGTGGGTTTCCTCCGGGCA
The DNA here is from genome assembly GCF_040937935.1 of Hyperolius riggenbachi. NCBI lineage: Eukaryota > Metazoa > Chordata > Amphibia > Anura > Hyperoliidae > Hyperolius > Hyperolius riggenbachi. The sequence continues at coordinate 57,300,698 of NC_090648.1, forward strand.
CTCCGGATTCCTCCTACATTCCAAAAACATATGGATAAGTTAATTGGCTCCCCCTAAAAAATTGGCCCTAGACTACAGTACTTACACTACATAATATAGACATATGGCAATGGTAGACAGGTTCCAGAATGCACAGTGCATTGTAGTGTGCTATGTATGGGCTTTCTACCTGCAGAGTAGTCAGAGGACCAATGACTAAAGCCTTGTGGACATCTGGACTGAACATGGTGGCCTGTTCTGATTTCTTTTAGATTATGTGAATGGTTGTGTGTGAGTTTGTTGTTTTTTTCTTTCTATAGAATTTTCAAGTATGTCAAAGATACACCTCAAATTCCTTTAAGGAATGTCTGTGTCTATTCTGCTGCTCTTTCTGGCTTCAGACATTCAGCATATGCTTAGTTCGTTCAACTTTTAGTCAGAACACCTGATCTCCTGTGGCATTAATCATTAATGGCAGAAAACCAAAAATACAACCACACAAGTATTGTTTAAAAAGAAATATGGCTGCTTCCATATCTCTATCCATACAATGTCATTTTATAGTGGACATTAACTCTTTCACAGGACAGAAGGAAAACATGGAGAAATGCGCCCTGCATGTATTTAGAGAGTTTAGCTTCATCTGTGACTAATCAACTGTAATTTGATCTCTCAGTGGTGTCAGCTGGCTGCCGTGACAAGCTAATTTGCAGCTAATTTGTAAACGCAGGATGTTAACCCTATGTCTCCTTTCATGAAAGCAGGAAGTAGGCACACTGCAGATTTGTTGCAGGATTTGTATAAGCTGTAACACAGACATGTCTTATTAAAGGTTATTATGCTGTTGCTTATCTTCTAGAGCAGAGAGCAAGTTTTGAGTTCAGGCGCGCTAATGGATCTGCTGCAGACATTTTAGGGGTCTTTTTGACCCCATACCTACATAGTTTTGCAGGCCCAGATTTACCTCACAGGAGCCTATAGGCACAGATCTCCTGGCACCTTAGATTTCCCCCTCTATGAACCTACAAACCCTCGCCCAACTGCAGCGCAAGTGTGCTGGCTGGCCCAGCTGTCACTTCCCTCTTACTTCCCTTGCCTGTCATAGATAACAACCGATGCCCCTAAGTATTAAGTAACCAGAAGTAACATCAGTGTAAAGTAGCTAGAGGTGCCCCCAGGGGCGTAACTACCGTATTTTTCGGACCATAAGACGCACTTTTTCTCCCCCAAACATGGGGGGAAAAAGTGACTGCGTCTTATGGTCCAAATGCTGCAATTTTTGCCCGGCACCAGTTGGCACCAGTTGTCCCCCCACCTTTAAAATCAAGTGACCGCGGCTGCCCCGTCTGCTAAAGTCTGAGTGTGGCCTGCAGTATGTTAATGCACAGTGTGTGTCCCCCGAGGCTGCCGTGACCCGCCGTACATTGTTTCCGCCCGCCCTCCGTCCTCCTCTGCCCCTCCTCTGCCTCCCTTCCCTGGCTCTCTAATGTGGGGATATGCGGGGAGTGTGAAGGCTGCTGCGGCTTACCGAGTGATTATCGCGCTGAGCATCGGTAAATCCGCCGCGTTAACAGCCGCTGGGTGGTCCGTGCACGTTGCCGTAGCCTCTCTGCCTTCACTTCCGCATTGGTGATGTAAGCGGAAGTGAAGGCAGAGAGGCTACGGCAACGTGCACGGACCACCCAGCGGCTGTTAACGCGGCGGATTTACCGATGCTCAGCGCGATAATCACTCGGTAAGCCGCAGCAGCCTTCACACTCCCCGCATATCCCCACATTAGAGAGCCAGGGAAGGGAGGCAGAGGAGGGGCAGAGGAGGACGGAGGGCGGGCGGAAACAATGTACGGAGGGTCGCGGCAGCCTCGGGGGACACACACTGTGCATTAACATACTGCAGGCCACACACAGACTTTAGGCAGACAGATTGTCACAGGGGACAGAAAAGTACAGGGTGCACAAGAACACGGGGCATTTTAGAGGAGGGGGGCACTTTGGAGGACCCAGAGGGGCACTTTGGAGCACCCAGGGGGGCACTTTGGAGGACCCGGGGGGCACTTTGGAGGACCCGGGGGGCAATTTGGAGGATCCAGGGGGAACTTTGGAGGACCCAGGGGGCACGTTGGAGGACCCGGGGGGAACTTTGGAGGACCCAGGGGGGAACTTTGGAGGACCCAGGGGGCACATTGGAGGACCCAGGGGGCACGTTGGAGGACCCAGGGGGCACATTGGAGGACCCAGGGGGAACTTTGCAGGACCCAGGGGGAACTTTGGAGGACCCAGGGGGCACATTGGAGGACCCAGGGGGCACGTTGGAGGACCCAGGGGGCACATTGGAGGACCCAGGGGGAACTTTGCAGGACCCAGGGGGAACTTTGGAGGACCCAGGGGGCACTTTGGATCACCCAGGGGGGCACTTTGGAGAACTCGGGGGGCACTTTGGAGGACCCGGAGGGCACTTTGGAGGACCAGGGGGGCACTTTGGAGGACATAAGGGGCATGGATGAGGACACAGGGGGACAGAGGACCACACAGGGACAGTGGAGGTCAAAAAAGAGACACTACAGGTACAAAGGGGACACATAAATTGGGGAGGGGAGAATATCCACAAGATGCCCCTGTACCATGGATGCCACAGGTTTAGTATTTTTTTTCCTGGTTTTTGTCCTCTAAACCTAGGTGCGTCTTATGGTCCGGAGCGTCTTATGGTCCGAAAAATACGGTAGGCCCCACCGGGCCCCCCTACTGATTTTCTGAGCGGGCCCCCCCCCCCGGGGCCCGCTCGCGGCCGTTTTGTGGGTGCTGGAGGGGTGGCAGCATGAGGGGAAAGCCTTGCCCACAGTCGGCGGGGAGAGGGGTAGTTCCCCCCTCTCCCTCACCTCGGGGCTCTCCCCTCTGTGCTCCCCTCCAGCTCTTTAGTGTGTGGGGCTGTGGGCAGCGGGCAGCGAGCGGCGGGCAGATACATACCTGCTTCCGTGCGTTCCATCGGAGACTTCTCCCTCTAGCGGCTGACGTCACTTCCGGAAGTGACGTCAGCCGCTAGAGGGAGAAGTCGTCGATGGAACGCACGGAAGCAGGTATGTATCTGCCCGCCGCTCGCTGCCCGCTGCCCACAGCCCCACACACTAAAGAGCTGGAGGGGAGCACAGAGGGGAGAGCCCCGAGGTGAGGGAGAGGGGGGAACTACCCCTCTCCCCGCCGACTGTGGGCAAGGCTTTCCCCTCATGCTGCCACCCCTCCAGCACCCACAAAACGGCCCCAAGCGGGCCCCAGGGGGGGGCCGGGCCCCCCCGCGGGCGCAGGGGCTGCAGGGCCTATTCCTACGCCCCTGGGTGCCCCCAAGCATTAGGTAGCTAGAGGAGCCCCTGCATGGAGGGAGATTTCATCAGTAGAATGTAGAGAGCTGGGTGTTTTGTAGAGAGCTGGGTGTTTTGTAGTATGAGTGTTTTTGTTGCTTAATATTTTATATTGTTTTGGATATTCTGTGATAACAACTGAAAATCAATACCTAGTGTTACGGCACATGACCTTGTAGCTGTGTCCAAGTCAATCTGATTCTAATGATCAAGTGTGCCAAGAGCAGGAATCTTTTTCTAAAATCAGCGTGAATGAATGAGAATGAATAATTGTAGACACATTTAGGACCCCAACATTTTGGTAGGTCAAGGGAACTTTAATATTATATATGTTTATATATATATATATATATATATATATATATATATATATATATATATATATATATATATATTAGAAAGGTCAGTTTGAGTGTTTAATATTTCATATTATTTTGGATGTTCTGTGATAACAGGATGGCTAAATGTCTGACTGTATGCTGTGGATAGCGATCTGTGCTACCCCCAGCATACAGAACAAGCATCCAGCCACCCTGGGGAATCCCTGTGCAGCTGGCGGGGCAGAGAATGTGCTGCATGCAAGGATTCCCCCTTTGTGTGCGGACGGGTGTCTGCTCTATGCGGGCTGGTAGTGGCTGGCGGGGATCCCCTCTGTGCAGCAAGGGGGGGAGGGGTGTCCCCGTTTTATGCTGGCTGGTAGTGGCCGGCGGGGACCCCCCTTCTGTGCGGGGGGGATGTCCCCGTCCTTTGCAGGCTGTGGGTGGCCGGTGGGGACCCTCCTTATGGGCAGGGGGGTGTCCCCGTCCTTTTGCAGGCTGTGGGTGGCCTTTAACTCCCCCCTCCCAACCCCCATGCAAGCCCCTCCCCTTCCCCCTGAATTCCTTCCCTCAGTGTGAATCCTGTTCTACTCACCCAGGCTGTCTCCAGCGGCGCCAGCAGAAACCCTTCTTTCTCTAACGCTGAAGTCCTGGCCTGTGACGATACCGCTACGACGTCACCAAGTCTCGTAGCGGTAATTACACAGAGCATGAGACTTCGGGGATGGAGGAAGAACGGATTCTGCCACCGCCGCACACTGGAGACAACCTGGGTGAGTAGAACAGGACTCACACCGAGGGAAGGGGTTCAGGGGGAAGGGGGAGGGGCTTGCATGGGGGATGGGAGGGGGTTGGGAAAGGCCACCCACAGCCCGCAAAGGACAGGGACACCCCCCCGCCCAGAAGGGGGGTCCCCACAGGCCCCCCACAGCCTGCAAAGGAAGGGGACACCCCCCCGCCCGGCCACCCACAGCCTGCAAAGGACGGGGACACCCCCCCCCCCCGACCAGAAGGGGGGTTCCCACCGGCCACTACCAGCCAGCATAGAATGGGGACACCCCACAGCCCACTAAGGACGGGTCCCCCCTCCCTGCCCAGAAGGGGGGTCCCCACCGGCCGCACACAGCTTAAGGGAAGGTGTTGGGGGGGGTAGCTTGGCACCCCATTACTGGCTACACTACACCTGGCACCCCATAACTGGCTACACTAAACCTGGCACCCTATACCTGGCACCCTATACCTGGCTACACACCTGGCTACCTATACATCTGCCTACACACCTGGCTACCCTGACATCTGGCTACATGTAGCTCCCTACACACCTGGCTACACATCTGGGTATTATACTCACCATTGGCGTGCTGATCCCTCGTCGCGTACCTCTGATAGCTTCCCCAGTGCCTTCTTCCATGTCCCTGTGCGGATTTTGCTTCTCCCTCAGCGATGACATGTCCCCCGGCGATCGGCGTTGATGACACCAGGGTCACACAGCGTCATCAACATCTTGCAGTAAACACTTTTTTTTGTTGTTGAATTCAATGCAATAACCGGTATTGAATTCAATATTAAAAAAAAAATAATAATTGCAAAAAAAAAAAAAAGTTTGAAAATTATTGGAAATTAATTGAACCACTTCTTGAACGGAAATCCTGGGGAAATAGAACGCCAGGGAGGTTAAATGTCACCTTTTTCTACTAGTGTACCCAAGCCACATGTATCATTTTTTCTCCTGTATATAAATTTGTGATGCATCCACTGATGCTATGTGGTAACTTTCCAAATATACTATTACAATAATGAAAGTTTTAGTCATAATCTTTGTATTTTGTTTCTTTATCTTTACAATGTTAGAATTGTTTTTTTTTTCCTCTGGAAAGGAATTATAAATGTGTCTTTTATATCTGTTGTGTTGTTGACTTAAAGAGACACTGAAGCGAAAAAAATATATGATATAATGAATTGGTTGTGTACTATGAATAATTACTAGAAGATTAGCAGCAAAGAAAATATTCTCGTTTTTATTTTCAGGTATATAGTGTTTTTTCTAACATTGCATCATTCTCTAATATGTGCAGATTACACAACACTCAGCATTCAAAATGATTCTTTCAGAGCAGTCTGTGAACTAATGACCTCTTCTCTTGCAGAGGAAAAGTAAAAAAATTAACTAACAGTTGAGATAATAAAAGTCAGAAAACAGCCCTCTCCACGACTTTGAAAGTCGTAGAGCTTAATAGCTTTTTTGCATAGAGATAACAACTGGAGTTTCTTAAATCTTCCTGTACTGGAAACAATTAGACTGATGTATCTGATCTTAATGTTTTATTTCTTAGCTGTACTACACATACAAATCATAATATCATAATTTTTTTTCGCTTCAGTGTCTCTTTAAGGCAAAATTGTTCCTTTATGCACACATCTAAGTAGTTTTTCATTTTCACTGTGTAATGGTTATCTTATTAGTAGATATTGTATCTGTTCTTGTATTCTGACTGTGAAGATGTTTCTCTTTAACTTAAAATAAACCATGTCCAAGGATTGAAATTCATCCCAATCAGTGGCTGATGCCCCCTTTCCCATGAGAAATCTTTATCTTTTCTCAAACGGATCATCAGGGGACTCTGTATGGCTGACATTGGGCTTGATTTACTAAAGGGTGCTAACACAGTTAGCACGCCTAAAAGCTTTGCACGTGCAAACTAGGGTGCTACGTAGTTTGCACGGGAAAGCTGTTACTGTTCGCGTGCTATTTTAGCGCACATAAAAGTTTGTGCGCATAAAGTTTTACGTGCACTACTTTGCATGCAAAATCAGCTGCTTCATGTGTAAAGTATGCTTATCACGCTACTTAGCACGTGAAGCAGCTGATTTTGCACGTGAAGTAGTGCCCATAAAACATTACGCGTGCAAAAGAGAAGAGGCATTTTGCACGTGATAAGCAGCTTTTCACTGGCGTGCTAACAGTTAGCATGCTTTTGTGAATCAAGCCCATTGTGTTGAAACCCCTCTTTGTGGGTGCCTTGTTGCATTGTGGGAAATAACAGCCGTTTCCAACTGCCAAAAATGCAAGCAGCATCTCCTTCCACTGAAATCACCTGCCAGCAGTAAAAAATGTCACCATATGATAAATGTCAGAATGTAAATCAGGGAGAGGAAAGATTTTACAATGGGCAAACACTGAATAAACCATTTATCCATAATTATTGTAAAAATTAAGCACTTATTTTATTTTCACTGGAGTTCCCCTTTAAAGGTACACTATCACGAAAAAAGTAGGCAGTTAAAATCTGACAGACCCGGCAGGTTTTGGGTCAGTCCATCTCCCCATGGGGGATTCTCAGGATTTACTTTGTTTCAACAGCATTTCCTGAACAGAAGTTGCAAAGTCTACATGACAAAATAGTGTGCATGTGAGTAGAGAGGCTGGCTGGTATCTAACAATTTTGACAGTTAAACTGCTGTTCAGGAAATGCCGTTGAAAACAAAGAACACCCTTAGAATCCCCCATGAGGAGATGGACTATCCCAAAACCTGTCGGTTTTGTCCGATTTTAACTGCCTCCTTTTTTCGTGATAGTAGATCCTTAAGTGATGAGGCAATTGTGTAATGTCTCATGCAATAGCTGTGATTTCTATCTTACTATACTGTCAGAACGTCTCATAATATAGTAAAGTTAACATAATTATTTAATTGCAGGTGTGATACAAAAGCTGAATTCCTGCTCTACACCTAAAAAGTATCTGTCAACAAAGTGGATATATATATATTTATGTTACAGGCAAAGTACGAGATCAGGCATTCTATAGAATGCCCAAAGCGATTAGGCAATGTACAAAATGTCTGTTTCATTACGTACTTTGCCTAGGCATTCTATAGAATGCCTGAAATCATTCAGGCAAAGTGTAGAATACCCGGTTCTCTATAGAATGCCTGCTTTTTTCCGCACTTTGACTGTAACAGCTGCATATCTATGCTGTCAGTAAGGCTAGTGATGATGGGTGCATGCATGCTAATATTTACTGTTTGTGAAAAGTGCTGCTGTGAAGGAGCCTTCAGGTGCTGCCAGGGGTAGCCCATTTGCAGGAAAGAGGAGAGAAAAGTTGGACGTGTGCAAGAGAAAAATGGCAGTTGGGTTTTGGTAGTTGAGGCAGGGAACACACTTGTCTTTCAGTTTTCTGTGCAAGTTTTTCTGAACACCAAGTGTGTTTCTATGCAGGAAAACGTGCACGTTTTTTTCATAGCAGCTGATGTAATTGATAGAGAAAACTGACAAAATGTGCGGAGTCATCATGCAGAATGTCAGGTTTTTTTCTGCGCGCAAACAACATATTAAGTGTGAACTAGCCCATTGATTAACATGAGTTCTCAGTTTTTCTGTGCAGAAAATGCGCACGAAAACAGTCAAGTGTGTTCCCTGCCTCAAGGCTAGTGAGGGGGAGGGGCCTTAAAAGCCATGATGCAGCAAAAAATAAGTTTAGAGTCATGATACAATGCTCTACTGCAGCAAGAAATAAGCATGATTTTTGTCAAAGACTAAAGAAGAGACCAGCCATTGGTGAGGCTGACAAAGCAAAGCAGAGGCACAGACAAGAGAGCACTACTGAAAAACTAAAGTAAGGAAGAGAAAGAGAGCTGCAGACATAACGGGAGAGGAGAGAGACAAAGTACGTAACAAAAACAGACGTTTCGTACTTTACCTAAAATGGTCAGGCATTCTATAGAATGTATCATATGTGTGTATATATATATATATATATATATATATATATATATATATATATATATGTATATATATATATATATATATATATATATATATATATATCTTATTATACTGTCAGAACTTCTCATAATAGTGTAAAAATAACATGTAATTATTTAATTGCAGGTGCCAGTGCTGGTCGTAATGGAGAAAGCTACGCTTACGGATCATTACGCGTAATTTTACGCTATTACGCATTACGAAATTACGCTTACGGCACAGACAGTCAATTTCGGTACATGTCTATAATTACGCATAGCACTTACGCAATTACGCGTAAGTATACCGTAATTCAGGTTATTACGTTATAGGTTTACGCGTAAAATCCTACTAGCAATTAATGCGTAAGGTCATGCTGCCAAGCGGAAAAGTTGACGCATGGATCAATGTTAGGTAGCCGCCGACTTTAAGGGTTAATAGCAAAGCCCCCTTAAGTGCTAAGAGCCTCAAATTTGGAGAATATATTAAGGAGATCAGAAGGAATAAGAGGAAAAAATTTTTTTTCAAAAAGACCTTATAGTTTTTGAGAAAATCGATGTTAAAGTTTCAAAGGAAAAATATATACATTTAAAAACCCGCCGACTTTAACGGTTAATAGCAAAGCCTGCTTAAAATTTAGGAACATCAAATTCACAGGGTATATTAAGGGGATCAGTGGGAATAAGAGGAAAAAATTTTTTTTCAAAAAGACCTTATAGTTTTTGAGAAAATCGATGTTAAAGTTTCAAAGGAAAATATATACATTTAAAAACCCGCCGACTTTAACGGTTAATAGCAAAGCCTGCTTAAAATTTATGAACACCAAATTCACAGGGTATATTAAGGGGATCAGTGGGAATAAGAGGAAACATTTTTTTTCAAAAAGACCTTATAGTTTTTGAGAAAATCGATTTTTAAGTTTCAAGGGCGAAAATGTCTTTTAAATGCGGAAAATGTCAGTTTTTTTTGCACAGGTAACAATAGTGTTTTATTTTCATAGATTCCCCCAAGTGGGAAGAGTTTTACTTACTTCGTTCTGAGTGTGGGAAATATAAAAAAAAAACGACGTGGGGTCCCCCCTCCCAGACCTCTTTAACCCCTTGTCCCCCATGCAGACTGGGATAGCCAGAATGCGGAGCACCGGCCGCGTGGGGCTCCGCACCCTGACTATACCAGCCCGCATGGTCCATGGATTGGGGGGTCTCGGAAGGGGAGGGGCAGCCAAGCTTTCCCCTCCCCCTCCGAGCCCTTGTCCAATCCAAGGACAAGGGGCTCTTCTCCACCTCCGATGGGCGGTGGAGGTGGAGGCCGCGATTTCCTGGGGAGGGGTTCATGGTGGCATCTGGGAGTCCCCTTTAAAAAGGGGTCCCCCAGATGCCCACCCCCCTCCCAGGAGAAATGAGTATAGAGGTACTTGTAGTACCCCTTACCCATTTCCTTTAAGAGTTAAAAGTAAATAAACACACAAACACATAGAAAAAGTATTTTAATTGAACAAAAAACATAACCACGAAAAAAGTCCTTTAATATTCTTAATTAACCATTAATACTTACCTGTCCCTTTAAAAGCCAGTTCCCACGCAATATCCTCGGAAATATACTAATCAGTTACAATGTAACAAAGTTATTACAATGTAACAACTTTGTTACTTTGTAACACCACCGCACCCGACGTCACTCGCCGCTCACCCGCCGGCCGCCGCATACACGCTAGTCCCCGCCGGCTCCCGCCGTCCACTCCGCCCACACCTGTCAGGTGACATGTGGGAGAGGCGGGGAGGGCAGCGGAGCCGGCGGGGACTTAGCGTCCCTTCACCCGACAGAGCTCTGAGCTATATTAGCTCAGAGCTCTCGAAAGCATCTTTGTATTTGGGCTCCAAGGAGCCCCATTGGTCCTTAGCAGACCAATGGGGTTCCTTCAAATCAGATACAAAGATGCTTAGAGAGCTCTGAGCTATAGCTCAGAGCTCTGTCGGGTCCTGCAGCACAGACGCGGAGGCGGCGGCGGCGGTGAGTGACGTCGGGTGCGGCGTAGTTACAATGTAACAAAGTTGTTACATTGTAATAACTTTGTTACATTGTAACGGATTAGTATATTTCCGAGGATATTGCGTGGGAACTGGCTTTTAAAGGGACAGGTAAGTATTAATGGTTAATTAAGAATATTAAAGGACTTTTTTCGTGGTTATGTTTTTTGTTCAATTAAAATACTTTTTCTGTGTGTTTGTGTGTTTATTTACTTTTAACTCTTAAAGGAAATGGGTAAGGGGTACTACAAGTACCTCTATACTCATTTCTCCTGGGAGGGGGGTGGGCATCTGGGGGACCCCTTTTTAAAGGGGACTCCCAGATGCCACCATGAACCCCTCCCCAGGAAATCGCGGCCTCCACCTCCACTGCCCATCGGAGGTGGAGAAGAGCCCCTTGTCCTTGGATTGGACAAGGGCTCGGAGGGGGAGGGGAAAGCTTGGATGCCCCTCCCCTTCTGAGACCCCCCAATCCATGGACCATGCGGGCTGGTATAGTCAGAGTGCGGAGCCCCACGCGGCCGGTGCTCCGCATTCTGGCTATCCCAGTCTGCATGGGGGACAAGGGGTTAAAGAGGTCTGGAAAGGGGGGACCCCACGTCGTTTTTTTTTATATTTCCCACACTCAGAACGAAGTAAGTAAAACTCTTCCCACTTGGGGGAATCTATGAAAATAAAACACTATTGTTACCTGTGCAAAAAAAACTGACATTTTCCGCATTTAAAAGACATTTTCGCCCTTGAAACTTAAAAATCGATTTTCTCAAAAACTATATGGTCTTTTTGAAAAAAATTTTTTTCCTCTTATTCCCACTGATCCCCTTAATATACCCTGTGAATTTGGTGTTCCTAAATTTTAAGCAGGCTTTGCTATTAACCGTTAAATTCGGCGGGTTTTTAAATGTATATATTTTTCCTTTGAAATTTTAACATCGATTTTCTCAAAAACTATAAGGTCTTTTTGAAAAAAAATGTTTTCCTCTTATTCCTTCTGATCTCCTTAATATATTCTCCAAATTTGAGGCTCTTAGCACTTAAGGGGGCTTTGCTATTAACCCTTAAAGTCGGCGGCTTTTTTATATTATACGGGAGCGTAATATTACGCGATTACGGCAGACTGTGTAATTTCAATGGGAGTTTACTGTCTTACACGTAATTTGTTACGCGTAAAACGTAACCCTACGGTCTACGCGTAATTAATTACGCGTAATACCGTAACCTTTCACGTAACGCTTACGGTGCATTTGTAGTGAATTACGATGCGTAATTACGCTAATGCGTAATTTCGGCCCAGCACTGGCAGGTGCGATAAAAAGCTGAATTCCTGCTCTACTCTGAAAATATCTGACAACAAACTGGATCTCCAGAAGCCCATGATGAGCCACAGAGGAGACAAGCCGCAACACTGCTCAGAGTGTGAGAAAAGCTTCACTCGTCCATCAGAGCTTATTAGACACCAGAGGAGACACACCGGGGAGAAGCCATTTTCTTGTCCTGAATGTGAGAAATGTTTTAATTTGAAATCAAACTTGAAAAAACATCAGAGGATTCATACTGGAGAGAGACCTTTTTCCTGCTCTGAATGTCAGAAATGCTTTACTGTGAAATCAAGCCTCACAGCACACCAGAGGATTCATACAGGAGAGAAGCCATTTTCTTGTCCCGAATGTGAGAAATGTTTTACTGTTAAAGTACACCTCATAGCACACCAGAGGATTCATACTGGAGAGAGGAATTATTTGTGCTCAGAATGTGACAAATCTTTCACTCAAATGTCAGACCTAATACAACACCAGAAGATCCATACAGGAGAGAAGCAATTTTCCTGCTCTGAATGCCAGAAATGTTTTACCAGTGAATCAACCCTCATAGCTCACCAGAGGATTCACACCGGAGAGAAGCCGTTTTCTTGCTCTGAATGTAAGAAGTCCTTCAGCACTCAAAAAATCTTCAACATTCATATCCGGATTCACACAGGAGAAAAACCATATAAATGTACAGAATGTGACAAATGCTTCACACAGAAGGTACATCTTACTCGGCATCAGAGAACTCACACAGGAGAAAAGTCATTTAGTTGCTCAGAATGTGACAAGAGCTTCTCACGCCAGTCATCTCTGAGAAGTCATCAGAAGATACATGAGCGAGTGGATGTGAGCCTGTAAACTAATTTTAATTAAAAGTTTCTTTTAAATATGCATTTCAGAAGCTTATATAGCTTCAGAGACCATGTACAGTATACACAGAAAGTAAATGTTTTTTGGTGATTTATTACAAAAAACTGCAGATGAGGTGAACTTTGATCAGCTAGTACACTAAAACCCAGGGGCGTAGCAATAGAGGTCGCAGCGGTCGCATGCGCGACTGGGCCCGGCTCCTGAAGAGGCGGGGGAGGGGCCCGGGGGGGCCCATGTCTTTTTGTAGTGCGGCCAGGACTGAGTGCGGCCCGTGCGCCGTGCGCGCTATTGGGAGGGGGGGAGCCTGACCTCTCCCTCCCTTCCTCTCCCCGGGCCCCCCCCCCTTCAGATGCAGAGTGACGCGCACGGAAGCGCTGTAGGCTGAAACTCACCTCCGTCCCTGCGTTCCAAGCGCCGCTGATCTCCTCTCGCTGTATAGATGTTGTTACACACTGCTTCCGGCTAAACAGGAAGCAGTGTGTAACAACATCTATACAGAGCGGGAGGAGACCAGTGGCGCAGGGACGGAGGGGAGTTCTGCCTACAGCGCTTCCGTGCGCCGCGCACTCTGCATTTGAAGGGGGGGCCCGGGGAGAGGAAGGGAGGGAGAGGTCGGGCTGCTCTCCCCGCAGCTGCGGCTCCCCCCTTCATTATGGGGGGGGGACCTACCTACCTACTCCTGGGGGGCAGTTACCTACCTATCCTGGGGGGGCAGCTACCTAATCTAACCTATCCTGGGGGGCAGCTACCTAATCTATCCTGGGGGGCAGCTACCTACCTAACCTATTCTGGGGGGGCAGCTACCTACCTAACCTATCTGGGGGGGGGCAGCTACCTAATCTAACCTATCCTGGGGGGCAGCTACCTAATCTAACCTATCCTGGGGGGCAGCTACCTAATCTATCCTGAGGGGCAGCTACCTACTCTAACCTATCCTGGGGGGCAGCTACCTACTCTAACCTATCCTGGGGGCAGCTACCTAATCTAACCTATCCTGGGGGAAAGCTACCTAATCTATCCAGGGGGGCAGCTACCTAACCTATACTGGGGGGAACCTACCTCATCTAACCTATACTGGGGGGCAGCTACCTAATCTAACCTATACTGGGGGGCACCTACCTATCTAACCTGGGGGCACTTACTTGTCTAACCTGTATTCGGGGCACCTAGCTAGCCTATACAGGTGGCAACTATACTGGCTACCTATATTGGAGGCACCTACCTAACTAACCTATACTGGGGGCACCTACCTATCTAACCTATGCTGGGGACAACTATTCTGGCTACCTATATTAGAGGCACCCACCTAGCTAACCTGTACTGGGGGCACCTATCTATCTAACCTATACCGGCAGCGCCTGCCTATCTAACCTATACTGGGGGCAACTATACTGGCTACTTATGCTGGAGGACCCTACCTGGCTAACCTATACCGGGGGCAACTATACTGGCTTACCTATGCCTGGCTACCTATACTGGGGGGACCTATAGCTGGCTATAGGGATTTGGATATGTGTGTGCGTCGGGTGTTGCCGGGGGAGGGGGGCTGTTGTTGCCGTGGGGGGGGGGGGGGGCCCACATCCAGATTCCGCATCGGGGCCCAGAGGTTTGTAGCTACGCCACTGCTAAAACCTAACTGATTTCCTAATATACTTTTACATTTTTGTGCAATAGACAGTAATTCTATAAGGATATCCATCTAATCAGTGTTTTATTTACTGTTGAAGGACCTTTATCATCAAAAAAAAAAAAAAAAAATGAAATCCATGTGTATGCATATTTTTTTCAAAGTGTAAAATACGTTTAGAAATCTTTTTTCCTGCCACTGTAACTTGCAGTAGTTTGTAAGAATCTAACAGATCTGATAGAGGATCCATCTCCTCATAATGGTATCTTATGTTTTTCAAAAGCACTGACTGGATGGCAGGTGCTCAGGAAGGGAGGCTGGTCAGCATCTATGCGTATCTCCTTTCCAGTGAATGCTTTTGTAAAGAATAAAAGATATAATGAGAATTCCACATGAGGAGATAAAATAGTTCAAAACGTGTCAGATTTATACCTACTGTTAGCGATAGCTATTGTACTTCTAATAAGTTTTTTTTTTTTTTTCGCTGCGATAGTGGTCCTTTAACCTCCCTGGAATTCAGTTTCTGGTGCACTTCTGTGTATAAAGTGATCCAATTTATTTTCATAATCCCTTCTGTCCCCTTCTGTCTCCAGTGTGTCCCCTTCTGTCTCCCATGTATCCTCCTGCAACCCCCATTTATCCTTCCACTCCCCCCCCTTCAAGGTGTACTATGCAAAGCAGCAGCATGGCTCACCTAATCAACAGCTTCACCTGCAATCTGCTGCAGCCGGCACTAGAGGTGCAGTGAAGGAAAGGAGAGGTCTGTGATTGCCAATGTAGCCATTGATTAGGTGCGCCATGTTGCTGCTTCTCATAGTACATAGGAGGACACACGGGGGGAAGGTGGAGGGTAAATACGGGTGGGCAGAGGAGGACAAACGAGGGTAGAGGAGGGCTCCTGGGCTGTATGTCTGGCACTGCATCGGGTATTCCACTTTCAGCCCATTTTTCTTGCCCTGCACAGAGTCAGGCATCTCGCCCAGGAGGTTACGTTTATGATCTGTAAATGTATCTTACAATCGATTACTTTGCATTCATTGAATGTGATTATCTATGATTTCTATATGTGCACAGAGGTGTGTTGTTTAAGAAAATGATGTCAATTTAAAGTTGATTTCTTTTCGTCTTTATCTGCTTATTGATTGATGTGTTAATGTGTTTCAAGTTTAATTCAATAAAACCTTAAATTTCTTTAGTATTTTGCTTTGCTGGAAATATTGTTTGCATTGTTATTCTATGAAGTGGGCCTTTAGACTGATTGCCAAAGCAATTAAAAAATACCAAAACAGGGCTCACCAAACTGGTTTATCCCATATATTCAATCAACAGAGCATACAAAAATGTTTTGAGACAGAAGACTGAGCATCTGAGGAAGGGAGAGCGGCCCAAACCCTTGTGCCAGTCTTCCTGTACATTCTTGTGATTGAATAATTGTGATAGCTCCAGTTTTCTGTTTTTTCACTGGTATATCTGGGTGTGATGGTACAAGGGCACTGCTTGGCCCAGGAGAATCAAGCAGGTGCTCACCCACAGCAGGTGAAGAAGGTCATTTTGGTGCCCGCACTGCCCCGCGCAGCACCTAACCTGGGCACCACCATAGACATAATGTTATTATGCAAGGGTAATACAGGGATCTGGGAATCACTGCATCTCAAATTACTTCTCCCTCCGAGTTGCTACGACTCAGAAGAGGAATAGTAATGACCACGGCCTGGAATTTGTGCAGTAGCAGGGTGCTCTGAGAAGACTTGGTGATGGGGAAACGCCATGTATGCCACAGCAGAGGCCTCCTATGCTGCCAGGGCTGCCCTGTGTGGTATCTGGGTGGTGAGGTACAGGAGCATTGCTTGGCCACACCCACAGCAGGGGCCTCCCGTGTTGCCTCCTGCCAGGGCTTCCCTGTCTGTTACTTGTATGGCTGCTGCCCCTTCATTCATACACAGACCTCAGATCAGTGGTAATGTAAACAGGAAAGACTGTCACAGTGACCACTGCAGTTGTGGAAGTGAGGTCATTGCTCATTTCCTGCATTTGAAGTGTGCCACATGGTTACTTTTTGCTGATCTGCAGGTCTTCAAGTGTTGGCGATAGGCAGATTTCAGGAAGCTAGATACACCCACTTACCCACTGACACCAATGCCCTATATTGGGGGGTTGGTGGAAAGACACCTTGGGCTACCTATGTCAGGAACCGGCCCGCGGCACGCCTGCGTATACGGTTCCCGACTGCGGGTTTGACCAGACTGAGAGGGGAAGCAGCCTTAGTCAAGCTAAAACAAGGCTGGAACCCCTCAGAACACCTCTCACTGCCACCACTAGCGGTTCGCTAGACACTTCCACTCTGCTGTCGAGTCCTCAGCGCGCACTCCGCGTTTTCGGATTTGGGTCAGCTTTGCGCTTAGGCCAAATACGGGAACGCCACGCACCCACACACACACACAGTTGCAATCTTACACTGTCGTGAAGCAAAGACCCACTAACAGTCGTTCCGAACGATACTGTTAGCCACTCTGCTGTCGCTACTCGCACTGGCGTTGTTCGTACGTTGGGTCAGCTGCGCGCTTAGGCCAACGTATGACAAACGCCCCCACACACAATGCAATTACAATTTCATACGGTAGTGTTGCTCAAGCGTACAATTAGGCATGAACTTTGGTGGACGGACACAATTCTGGTTAGACCAGGAGTTCACTAGCTTGGGCCAGGAGACCGGCTGCCACTACCGTCAGAAGAGAACTGATTTGAGGTAGATGTCCCCTGGTTTTTATAATGAAATATTCGCCTCGAGGCTGTAAGCCTGTGTGGACGGGGGGAAGCTAGATTTAATTACATCCTCCGTCATAATTGGATCTCCAGAGATCTAACATCCACCTGCGAAAAATGTACAATAGCCCACATACATGAAAAGATTTCCCTAGTCCAAGTTACAGGTGACAACCCCATTGTTGACAGTACTTCCTAGCTGATCAAAGATAAGGAGGTTGCACCTCCACCAATAATTCAATTTCCACAGGTAGAAATAGTGTTTAACACACATGCCAACTTTTGGTGCAGCTACTCTTCCTGACTTAGCCTACAGTTCTTCACTTCCTCAACAGAAGTGTAAATGTTTCAAGTGTCAAGGACTTCAACACACTTTACTTCTGCCATTGTCTTATTACCCAAGCATTATTCACTGAAGTCCTCTTTAGATGCAAATGTAGGTCTTTGAAGTTCCCTGACTATGTCCTGATTGGTATAATGGGACAATAGGGCTTCTAATTAGCTCCCTGCTCTCAGAGGAACTGAGGGTAATTGTATTCCACACTGTCACACAGACAAGTACAGCTTCCCCCAAAGCCAGATGATGACCCATACCTACGCATCTGAAGTACACAGCAGTCAGACAGGCAAATGAAAATATTATCCTTACATCATAAGCACCCCAGTATATTCCTGACAACCTATGCTGGGAGTGGCTATATAAACTTGAGAGACACCTTGTCTAAGTATACTGGAGGCTACTGTCTTTGCTGGGGGTTCAATTTTGACTACCTACCTATACTGAAGGGGAGGGGGCACCTTTGGCTGCCTATTATTAAAGGAGAAGGGCCTCTGACTAGCAGGGGGAGGAGGGCCATATATTGTTTGCTACTATATGATGTGTCCATGTTCCAGGTGCATCTTGTAGACGTTCTCCCTAAATTATTGTGTCTTCCAGTGTCCCCTATGTGTCCTCACGTGTCCTCATGTGTCTTCTTCTGTCCCTATGTGTCCCATTCTGTCCCCAGTGTGTCCCTTTCTGTACCAGAGTGACCCCTTCTGTTCCCAGTGTGTCCCATTTGTCTCCAACTCTCCTTGTGTCTCCACTCTCCCTCCCCCCATCTCCGCTCTTCCCCGTGTCTCTGCTCCCCTGTATATAATTACCTCGGTCAGTGATCACAGACTTCTTTTCTCCTTCACAGCTCCACTAACGATGGCTTCTTCTGATAAAGCGATCAGCAGAAGCCAACACTAGGGGAGCTGTGCAGGTCTGCGATCACAGAGGGAGCCATGGATTAGGTGAGACACGCTCCTGACACTGCTAATTATATACGGGGAGTGGAGACACGGAGAGATAGAGACACACGGGGGGCATTACAGGGAGTCCATGATGTTGCGGCGGGTCGGCGGTCCCTATCGGCAGGCGTTCCATAGGATGGTGTTTCCCTGAATTTGGCATATAAGAAGCAGGGACTTTTTGTCACCATTTTGGGGGAGAAAAAGTGTGTCTTATATGCTGAAAAATACGGTACATATGTGTGAAAAATATTTTATTGGCATACTAACAAAACATGAGTTACAACACATTGGTCATGTAAAGGCGTTACAATTTGGTTCCATGCCTTTTGAAAAATAAACAGTTCATTACATTTTTGTATAGCTGTAGTTAGTGCAGGTTATCATAACAGACAATTTGTGTCTATAATGAGTAAAATAAAAAAATACAAATATAACTATAACAGTAACCTCCATAGCGTTATCAGACTCGTCATACATGCTCATGATATATTGACTATGCACCCAGTTCTTCATTTTGACTCCAGGAAGATCAAGAAACAGCACTTATCAGTTTTTCTAATCTGGCTAAGCTTTAAGACTCATTTTAAACATATCATAACCATCGTTCCCCTCCTATAAGAAAAGTATTGGCTGTTCCTTGTGAGAGAGAAAATTGTTTTTTCGTGTTCACAGCTTGTATTCATTATTTGGATCACTTCTGAAATAGTCAATGTTGTTTTAACCTTCCATTTTCTGGAAATAGATATTTTAGCTGCGGCATAATTGTATAGTTACATTTTGGGAGTGCAATGGAAGGAAAGGCACACCTATATTAACCTCCCTGGCGGTCTACTAGAAACCGCCAGGGGGCAGCGCAGCACTATTTTTAATTTTTTTTTAAAATCATGTATATTTATTATTTATAATGATTTAATAGTAATGTATATTGATATTGGCATACTGATGTAACTATAGTGCATAGCACATACATGTGAAAGTCTGACCCGTCGCCCAAATGTGGCCCTCAGAACCATTAAATGTGTCCATCAAGTGGTTTTTATGCTTGTCATTATGTTTGGCCCTCTCTAGTCCACCTGGGAAGCTATTATGAATGAAAGCCTTTTATAAGATACCTTTGACGTCACTTTCTTAAATCTACTTAAAAGATCGTTGGTTTGATGACACAACTTCCTTTTTTCTATTGGCCATTAACATTGACGTTTCTTCCGTTTTCCTTAACGAATACATCATTTGGAATATGTAGATTGCCCCGTCACTTCCATATCATTCGTTCGCTAATGATCATATCGTTTTCACCTTTTCATCAACCTTTTCACAACCATTTTATGAATCCTCATTAAACAATCGTTCGTTGTTCGGCACGAACGATCGTTGTCGTATGTGTGTACGTAGCTTAAGGCTTAGCTGTTCCAGAAATGTAAATCTGCCTGTTACTTTGCATGAGCTATACATAAATTAAATGCAGAGTGTTCTATCTTCAATTTCCAGAAAATGTTTGCCAAAGTATCTAGTATTTTTGTGTTTTTGTGTTTATCACAAAAACACAAAAAAATAGTTAGATAACCGTACAAAAAAGCCTGAGAGTTCAGAAAATGATCTTTTTAAATGCACATTTTTTACCATGAAAAAATCAATAATTTTTCCCCAAAAATTTGCAAAAAATGCAAAAAAAAAACCCCAAAATTTATTTTTGATTGCATTTTTTGCTAAAAAAAAAAACAAATTTAACCCAATGTTTGCAAAAATTAATGCGAAAAAGAATATTGGTATTTTCACTCATCAATGATGGCATTAGACACAGCTTTCCAGTGGGGAAAAGAGGAGGAGTTTGTAGCTCTTAAGGTCCGTACACACGCCGGACTGCAGGCAACGACGGGTCCGTCATCACCTCCTGCTGGGTGGGCGTTCCAGCGACATTCCGGCATATGTACAGTCTGTGGGCAGACTGATACGGCTGTTTCTGAGCGATCCACTGGGAGGATCGCTCAGAAACAGCCGTATCAGTCTGCAGACAGACTGTACACACGCCGGACTGTCGCTGGAACGCCCACCCAGCGGGGGTGACGACGGACCAGTCGTTGCCAGCAGTCCGGCGTGTGTACGGACCTTTATGAGTTTCTTTATCAGTTTACTTGCAGGTGTTGTTTCTCCAAATAAGCTCAGGGGAAGCGTGTATGTAAAATAGACATTCATCACATACTGGGGGACTGTAGTGTCTGAATGGATCCTTAGTGAATGTAAATAAACCAGGCATTTGTATGTGATGATGTGAAGCTCTCTCTTGAAGTGAATTCTTATGAAAGCCAGTGTTTGGTCAGTACCCCCTGGGCTGAGTCACATACTATTTGTTTATGTTGTATAAATATTCCTTTTCTAGCAAATACCTTAAGTTCTGAATTTGGGTTCCAAATTATTTTATAAAAATAATGTTTACATTGATTTTATGAGCAACCGAGCAGCTCGGGGTCACCCGAACCACTAGGAAAGTATAGAGGTCTAAAGCCCCATCTACACAATACAATTCTACATTTCGATCAGATCGAATTCGATTGATTGATTAAATCCGACCGATCAGGATTCGATTTGATTGGTAGTGTGATCGATTTGACATTGTTTTGCATTGATATTCGACCACCATACTGATTGAATCAAATCAAATCCCTATCGGACATGTTGGATTTAATCGATTAATCAAATTTGATCCGATCAAATCACATGCAGAATTGTATCGTGTAGATGGGGCTTAAAAGAGACTGAAAAGCACTACTACTAAGAAGCAATGCTAAGTGTAGTTTGCCTTCTTAAAACAGAAGGAACCTTCTGGGACATAAAGAGATAATTTGCTTATGCAGCAGTGGTGCATTGTGGGTAACCACAAATGTTCACTTATAGCTGAATTACTGCAAGTTTCCTTCTGTTTTATGAAGGAAAATCACACCAAGCATTGTAATTACGCTGTGCTAACATGTTCAGCAGTTTTTTTAGACAGTTTATAGTCATGGGACTAAGTGCCCCTTAGAGGACCTCAAAAGCTAATCATTATAATAGCCACTGTCTAATGTCTCAATGTCCAATTCACTTGGGGAGGGAACAGTTCACTTATCTATACCTTCTTGGGGATGTGAGAGGGAAGTGTGTTCAAAAATCCATACTACAAATGGAGAACATACAAACCCTATGCAGATACTGCCCCACCCCAGGTTTGAGCCGGGAACCTCAGCACTGTAATGCAAGAGAGCTATCTTCTATGCTTCTATATGCATATGTTCCTTTTTATATGAATAATTACCTTTCCACTCTCTTATCACTATGTAGAATGATTGCATAATGATAATAAAGTGTTGATATGAAGTCAACATAATAATGCTCAATATAATGATATGTGTCTATTTATTATAATAATAAAACTACGAACAGGTAGAGATATCGCGAACATAGAATTTTCCGTTCGCGAATGGCAAACGCCAACTTCCGCAAATGTTCATGAACAGGCAAATCTAGCGAACTGCCATAGACTTTAATGGGCAGGCAAATTTTAAAACCTACAAAGACTGTTTCTGGCCACAAAAGTGATGAAAAATATTTTTCAAGGGGTCTAACACCTGAATAGGGGCATGCCGGAGGGGGATCCATGCCAAAAGTCCCACCAAAAATTACGGAGCTGACGCAAAGTCGGTTTTTAATCCCTGAAGGGCAGAAATCACATTATGTACAGCTCTGGGTGTCAGTGGGCTGTGGAGTGTCACAGACAGAGAAATGCAATATTACTATCAGAATACAGTGAAATAATAATGCAGTGGATTGATTCTGTGCCTGCAACTTAATGAGGCAACAGCACTGCAGTAGTGTGCACACAGCTCTGGGTGTCAGTGGGCTGTGAAGTGTCACACGCACAAAAAACACAGGAGACCGATGTACTAGCCCTCACCAGGGCTGTTTGGGATGCTTTCACAGCAAGTGAGGAACAAGAACACAGGCCTAGCTAATGCTTTCCCTACCTATCTGCAGCAAGTAGCCAGCCAGCAGAGAACTGATCCAATATGGCCACCGCAACTGCTTTTTGGGGGTCCAGGAGGGGGTGCTAGCTGATTGACTGCCATGTGTCTGATCACTGTGAGGTAAGGGGTCAAAATTTAGGTCAATGATAATGTATAGGGGTGAATCGAACACGCTAAATGTTCGCTGTTCACCGCAAATGCGAACAGCAGATGTTCGCAGCATACTGCTCACCGGTTAGGAGAGACACTTAGCAGCACACAGCACAGAGGTGTAGTGATTAGTGTTCTTGCCTTGCAGCCCTTTCCCAGCCTAGATACATTGTCTGTATGTTCTTCACATGTTTGTGTTGGTTATCTCTCAGAACACAGTTTTTCTCTCACATCCCAAAACATGATGGTAGGGAGAGTAAAATGTGACAATGGGAGGGATTAAATTGGGTGCTCTTCTGATGGGCAGCTAGTGACATGATTCTGTGCACTGTAACTGTATTGATTATCTCAGTACATTGTTGCCTGTTGGGGGTCTATTAGTAAGTGAGCAATCAGTCAGTGATGCCTTGGAAGCACCAAAATAGGAAAACATAAGATTCTCAGAGACTTAGAGAAAAGTAATATCCTTGTGGTTAGATGACATGGCCATGGGCCTCTACGGCTAACTGATTCCTTTGGGGAGTGATGGCTAACTTATCTGGTCCAGTCACATATTTATTTATTTATTTATTGTATTTATAAAGCACCAACATATTACGCAGCACTGGAGTGATACTGACGTGCAAATCACCAGGAGCCTCATGCCAGCCATGGTAGACAGGTTCCAGAATGCACAGTGCATTGTAGTGTGCTATGTATGGGCTTTCTACCTGCAGAGCAGTCAGAGGACCAATGACTAAAGCCTTGTGGACATCTGGTTCCGATCGCCGGCGCCTCTCACTTGCCGCTGGTCTACTCTCTTCTACATAGTTTACCGATACACACTAAACTTCCTGTTAAGCAGGAAGTTTAGTGTGCATCAGTAACTAATGTAGAAGATACCAGCGGCAAGTGAGAGGCGCCGGCGATCAGAACCAGGGAGGTGAGTTCTTTCTGCTGCAGTCTGCATCGGAGGGGGGAGCACAGAGGATGGCCCGGAGAGGAAGGGAGGGAGAGGTCGGGCTGCCCTCCCCGCGGCTCCCCCCTCCATCACGGCGCACGCACATCACCCCCAGCAGCGGCACCAGGGGGCGGAGCGGGAGTACCCAGCCGGGGCCGCAGCGGCAGCATCGATATTAAAACACGCAGCCAGGGGAGAGGAGCGTCCCCTGGAAGCCGGCGCCCTGAGCGATCGCACCGGTCGCTCAGGTCAAAGGCCGGCCCTGGTGACATGATTCTGTGCACTGTAAGTGTATCGATTATCTCAGTACATTATTGCCTGTTGGGGGGGGGGCTATTAGTAAGTGAGCAATCAGTCAGTGATGTCTTGGAAGCACCAAAATAGGAAAACATAAGATTCTCAGAGACTTAGAGAAAAGTAATATCCTTGTGGTTAGATGACATGGCCATGGGCCTCTACGGCTAACTGATACCTTTGGGGAGTGATGGCTAACTTATCTGGTCCAGTCACATATGTATTTATTTATTTTTATTTATTGTATTTATAAAGCACCAACATATTACGCAGCGCTGGAGTGATACTGACGTGCAAATCACCAGGAGCCTCATGCCAGCCATGGTAGACAGGTTCCAGAATGCACAGTGCATTGTAGTGTGGTATGTATGGGCTTTCTACCTGCAGAGTAGTCAGAGGACCAATGACTAAAGCCTTGTGGACATCTGGACTGAACATGGTGGCCTGTTCTGATTTCTTTTAGATTATGTAAATGGTTGTGTGCGAGTTTGTTGTTTTTTTCTTTCTGTAGAATTTTCAGGTATGTAAAAGATACACCTCAAATTAAAGCTGCCATTTTCTCCTTTAAGGAATGTCCGTGTCTATTCTGCTGCTCTTTCTGGCTTCAGACATTCAGCATATGATTAGTTTGCTCAACTTTTAGTCAGAACACCTGATCTCCTGTGTCAGTAATCATTAACGGCAGAAAACCAAAAATACAACCACACAAGTATTGTTTAAAAAGAAATATGGCCGCTTCCATATCTCTATCCATACAATGTCATTTTAAAGTGGACATGAACTGTTTCACAGGACAGAAGGAAAACATGGAGAAATGCGCCCTGCATGTATTTAGAGAGTTTAGCCTGACTAATTATCACTCATCTGTGACTAATCAACTGTAATTTGATCTCTCAGCGGTGTCAGCTGGCTGCCGTGACAAGCTAATTTGCAGCTAATTTGTAAACGCAGGATGTTAACCCTATGTCTCCTTTTATGAAAGCAGGAAGTAGGCACACTGCAGATTTGTTGCAGGATTTGTATCAGCTGTAAAACAGATTTGTTTTAAAGGTTATCATGCTGTTGCTTATCTTTTAGAGCAGAGTGCAAGTTTTGTGTCAGATCTCACAAGACACCTTTAGGGGTCTTTTTGACCCCATACCTACATAGTTTTGCAGGCCTGGATTTACCTCACAGGAGCCTATAGACACAGATGTCCTGGCACCTTAGATTTCCCCCTCCATGAACCTACAAACCCTCGCCCAACTGCAGCGCAAGTGTGCTGGCTGGCCCAGCTGTCACTTCCCTCTTACTTCCCTTGCCTGTCATAGATAACAACAGGTGCCCCTAAGTATTAAGTAGCCAGAAGTACCTTTAGTGTAAAGTAGCTAGAGGTGCCCCCAAGTATTAGGTAACTAGAGGTGCCCCTTGCCGTTTCCTTCGGGGTACCACGTCACAACGCCGTCCATGCCACCCACAACAGCGTGCACTAGCGTGTAACTGCATACAGAAGTCCACTGTGTGTCATCCACCCAGCCCTCAAACAGAGTGCGGCTCTGAGCTAAAGCCCTGGATGTTGAACTTAACAGTATCTGAAGACAAGACAGGAAGTGACTGTCCAGCGGATGGGTGAGAGACTTCTGCTATACAAAGTCAGCTTCGTTAGTCTCTGAGTCGCATACTCCAGTGTTTCTATACGATGCTTCGCTTTCTCTCACACACGCTTTATGCTGGCATATCCTAAGCTCAAGAGGTCTCACTGATCTAACAACTGCGATTGAGTTGTGAATTGGACACTCTGTTAAGTGTGGATTAGAGTTGGGCCGAACGGTTCGCCTGCGAACGGTTCCATGCGAACTTCCATGGTTCGCGTTCGCGTCCCGCAGGCGAACGTTTGCGGAAGTTCGGTTCGCCCTATAATGCACCATGGAGGGTCAACTTTGACCCTCTACATCACAGTCAGCAGGCCCAGTGTAGCCAATTAGGCTACACTAGCCCCTGGAGCCACTCCCCCCCTACTAAAAGGCAGGCAGCGGAGACCATTACGGTCACTCGTGTGCCTGCATTAGTTAGAGTAGGGCGAGCTGCTGCACACTCTCTCATAGGGAAAGATTAGTTAGGCTTAGCTTGTCCCTGGCTGCATACCTGTTCTGTGAACCCACCACTGCATACCTGTTCTGTGAACCCACCACTGCATACCTGTTCTGTGAACCCACCATTGCATACCTGTTCTGTGAACCCACCACTGCATACCTGTACTGTGAACCCACCACTGCATACCTGTTCTGTGAACCCACCACTGCATACCTGTTCTGTGAACCCACCACTGCATACCTGTTCTCTGAACCCACCACTGCATACCTGTACTGTTAACCCACCACTGCATACCTGTACTGTGAACCCACCACTGCATACCTGTTCTGTGAACCCACCACTGCATACCTGTTCTGTGAACCCACCACTGCATACCTGTACTGTGAACCCACCACTGCATACCTGTTCAGTGAACCCACCACTGCATACCTGTTCTGTGAACCCACCACTGCATACCTGTTCTGTGAACCCACCACTGCATACCTGTTCTGTGAACCCACCACTGCATACCTGTTCTGTGAACCCACCACTGCATACCTGTACTGTTCAGTGAACCCGCCACTGCATACCTGTTCTGTTCAGTGAACCCGCCACTGTATACCTGTTCTGTTCAGTGAACCCGCCACTGTATACCTGTTCTGTTCAGTGAACCCGCCACTGCATACCTGTTCTGTTCAGTGAACCCGCCACTGCATACCTGTTCTGTTCAGTGAACCCGCCACTGTATACCTGTTCTGTTCAGTGAACCCGCCACTGTATACCTGTTCTGTTCAGTGAACCCGCCACTGCATACCTGTTCTGTTCAGTGAACCCGCCACTGTATACCTGTTCTGTTCAGTGAACCCGCCACTGTATACCTGTTCTGTTCAGTGAACCCGCCACTGCATACCTGTACTGTTCAGTGAACCCGCCACTGCATACCTGTTCTGTTCAGTGAACCCGCCACTGTATACCTGTTCTGTTCAGTGAACCCGCCACTGTATACCTGTTCTGTTCAGTGAACCCGCCACTGCATACCTGTTCTGTTCAGTGAACCCGCCACTGCATACCTGTTCTGTTCAGTGAACCCGCCACTGTATACCTGTTCTGTTCAGTGAACCCGCCACTGTATACCTGTTCTGTTCAGTGAACCCGCCACTGCATACCTGTTCTGTTCAGTGAACCCGCCACTGTATACCTGTTCTGTTCAGTGAACCCGCCACTGTATACATGTTCTGTTCAGTGAACCCGCCACTGCATACCTGTACTGTTCAGTGAACCCGCCACTGCATACCTGTTCTGTTCAGTGAACCCGCCACTGTATACCTGTTCTGTTCAGTGAACCCGCCACTGTATACCTGTTCTGTTCAGTGAACCCGCCACTGCATACCTGTTCTGTTCAGTGAACCCGCCACTGTATACCTGTTCTGTTCAGTGAACCCGCCACTGCATACCTGTTCTGTTCAGTGAACCCGCCACTGCATACCTGTTCTGTTCAGTGAACCTGCCACTGCATACCTGTTCTGTTCAGTGAACAGTTTGGTGTGTCAGTGTGAAGCAGTACCTTAATTACACTACCTGATTGATGTATACACATGCAAGATGTTTTAAAGCACTTTAGGCCTGTCATTTAGCATTCAATATGATTTCTGCCCTTAAAACGCTGCTTTGCGTCAAATCTAGATTTTTCCCGGGGACTTTTGGCGTGTATCCCACTCCGCCATGCCCCCCTCCAGGTGTTAGACCCCTTGAAACATCTTTTACATCACTTTTGTGGCCAGCATAATTTTTAATTTTTTTTTCAAAGTTCGCATCCCCATTGAAGTCTATTGCGGTTCGCGAACTTTAACGCGAACCGAACCTTCCGCGAAAGTTCGCGAACCCGGTTCGCGAACCTAAAATCGGAGGTTCGGCCCAACTCTAGTGTGGATATTGCTGGGTTCACTGCAGTGGCAATTGCTTGAGGAATGAAAGCATCAGTCTAAGGCATTTAGCATCTTATCCTCCTTCATCTTGAACTGTGCTAGATGTTATCAGTAAGATTCTAATGATTATCTGAGAATTGCAACCTAGGACATCTTCTCTCTGAACTGTTGCTCACAGCTAGTAGGTGTAGTTCAGCGGACTTACCCAGGCAGATAGCAGTAGGTGGTGTATGAAAGGTCTATTAGTGTGGGCTGGCCATATTGTTTTCAATAATTTGACATATTTGTCAGATATTTTATTAGATGTTGGTCAGAGTATGCACTTTAACATTTTTCTATGCACTAAGAAAGTGAACACACAGTGTTTTGTTTTTTTTACATACACGCTTAATAGTGCTTTTTCCTTCTACCCATATTTATGAAGAGCTAGAGGTACCCCTGCATGGACTTGAGATTTCATCATCAGTGGAATGTAGAAAGCTGGGTGAGTAAAACTCTCATTTACACTCTCATCAGGACTCTGCATAGGGAAGGAAGGAGGTAAGAACTCTGGAGGTAAGGGAGGGTAAGGGAGGTATCCTTTCCATCATCAGGCACTTGTAGGCACAGGCCCACAGTGCCTTATGTTAAATCCAGCCCTGTAGTTTTGGTAGGATTAGGGGAACTTAAAGGGAACCTAAACTAAGAAGCATATGGATTTTTCCTTTTAAAATAATACCAGTTGCCTGACTCTCCTGCTGATCCTGTGTCTCTAATACTTTTAGCCACAGCCCCTCAACAAGCATGCAGATCAGGTGCTCTGACTGAAGTCAGACTGGATTAGCTGCATGCTTGTTTCAAGTGTGTGATTCAACCACTACTGCAGTTAAAGAGATCAGGAGGACTGCCAAGCAACTGGTATTGTTTAAACGGAAACATCCATATCCCTCTCAGTTTAGGTTCCCTTTAAAGAGAGTCTGAAGCGAGAATAAATCTCGCTTCAGACCTCATAGATAGCAGGGGCATGTTTGCCCCTGCTAAAACGCCACTATCCCGCGGCTTAACGGGGGTCCCTTCACCCCCAAATCCCCTCCGTGCAGCGGGGGAGTGCTTCCGCATTGGGGCAGGGCTAACCACCGCAGCCCTGCCCCACGCGCGTCCATCATACGCGTATCTCCGCCTCTCTCCAGCCCCTCTCAGTCTTCCTTCTCTGAGAGGGGCAGGGGAGAGGCGGCGATGCGCGTCTGATAGATGCGACTGGAGGCAGGGCTGCGGCCGTTAGCTCTGCCTCTAGGAGGAGCAAAATCCACGACCAAGTTGGTCGTGGATTTTGCTAGGGGGGATTTGGGGGTGAACGGACCCCCGTTTAGCCGCGGGATAGCGGTGTTTTAGCAGGTGCACACATGCCCCTGCTAACTATGAGGTCTGAAGCGAGATTTATTCTCGCTTCAGAGTCTCTTTAAACATACTAGGAAGGTTAGTATGAGTTTTTTGTTTTGGATATTCTGTGATAACTACTGAAAATGAATACCTAGTGTTAAGGCACATGATCTTGTAGCTGTGTCCAAGTCAATCTGGTTCTAATGATCAAGTGATCAATGAATCTTTTTCTAAGATGAACTTGAATGAATGAGAATTAATAATTGTAGACACCTTTAGGGGTCTTTTTGACCCCATACCTACATAGGCAAAAATTGGTATGATGGGCCAAGGGAACTTAAAAATATTAAAAAGGTTAGTATAAGTGTTTAACCTATTTTGGTTCCTGGACGTAGAAACTACGTCCAGGAACCATGCGCGCTACCGC
The DNA here is from genome assembly GCF_040937935.1 of Hyperolius riggenbachi. Lineage (NCBI taxonomy): Eukaryota > Metazoa > Chordata > Amphibia > Anura > Hyperoliidae > Hyperolius > Hyperolius riggenbachi. Next base: position 57,330,104 of record NC_090648.1, read on the forward strand.
ACGCTCCCGCGGCCGATCGCGCGCGTGCTCGCGCGCTCCCGGCCCGCGGTTCGTTAGCCAGGCAATCAGTGAATCGGGCTATGGTGCCCGATCACTGATTCCTCTCCCCCGCTGAAAAAGCGTCAGCTTCTCTCGGAAGCTGCGCCTTTTCTGGCTGTCGCCTCCCCCATGCGTCACTCTAAGCGTGTGTTACGCTTAGAGTGACGTCATGTAAACAAACTCATGGCCGCCATCTTGTGGCCAAAAAGTAAAACTACAACTAAAAGTAAAAAAACAAAAACTTAAGACACATTTACATTATAACACTATTGTTTACATCCCACCCTCACAAAAATACCCAAATAAAATGTTTAATAAAAAAAACAACAACATTACAATAAAAAAAAAAACATGTAAATATTTACCTAAGGGTCTAAACTTTTTAAATATCAATGTAAAGATGAAATATTTATATATATTTTTTTTATTTTAAACTTGTAAATAGTGATAGATGCAAAACGGAAAAAATGCACCTTTATTTCCAAATAAAATATTGTTGCCATACATTGTGATAGAGACATAATTTTAACGGTGTAATAACCGGGACATATGGGCAAATACAATACGTGAGGTTTTTTTTACTTTCCAAAGACTTTATTAAATCATTCATATATACCAATATTGACAATACAATAATATAAATGAATGAGGGTAAAACAACAATTCTCTGAATATAACAATATAACCGTAAACAGTTACAAGCTGTCAAATATAAGCGAAATAAGAACAAGAAATCACTTAGTCAGACAAGCGGACAGCTTATGATACTCTCTCTTGTAGGAGTATTCTTATAAAGGTAAATAAAAGTAAAATGAAAGTAAATAAAAGTGGCTCCCCCAAGATGGGAAGGAGGAGGTGGCTTTCCTTTTAGTTCTAATAATAAACATATTTACGTTATTCTGAACGTATATATTGTGTAAGTCATTGGGTATATCCGGTTGTGCATATCTAGCTCTTCTGGTAGTATCTTTGGGTTGGTCTATCTATCTGCTATGTGAAGACAGTGTGGGATTCAGGTGTTTACCATATATGGATAATAACCACGGATCCCATATATGGTAAAAATGGCCAGTGTCCCCCTTAGTCATAAACATAAGAAATTCGTTTAAGCATGTATAATTGATTTTTTGAATAACCTTGTCCCAGGACAATTGATCAGAAAGCCATGCTTGTGCTATGCACATTCTGGTTGCAGCTAAAATTCTGATGAAGAGAGCATTCTCCCAGTATGAAAGGCTAGAAAGTCTAACATTCAATAAGGCATATAATGGAATAGGTGTAGAGGATTTATTCCATAATGTTGTTGTAAGTTGGAAAATTTTTATCCATAAATCCTGTACCTTAGGGCATGACCACCAAATGTGTTTGAGGTTTCCCAGATCTGAACATCCTCTGAAGCAGGCGTTAGCTATAAATTTATTGTATTTAAAGATTCTGGAGGGGGTTAAATAAGTGCGAAACAGCAATTTTAAGGAAGTTTTGGTTAAAGATGGGCTATTGGAACATTTAGCTGTACTTTCCCATATTACTTTCCATTCTTCATCCGTTATTTCTATTCCTAAGTCTCTAACCCAAGCTTTCTGATACTGCGCTTTTTTGTCCTGTGGCTCAATACGTGAGTTTTAATTATGGAGGCATGTATTATTTTAAAACTATAATGGCTGAAAACTGAGAAATAATGATTTTTTCTGTTTTTTTCTTATTATTCCTGTTAAAATGCATTTACAGTAAAGTGGCTCTTAGCAAAATGTACCCCCCAAAGAAAGCCTAATTGGTGGCGGAAAAAACAAGATATAGATCAGTTCATTGTGATAAGTAGTGATAAAGTTATAGGCTAATCAATGGGAGGTGAACATTACTCAAGTGAAAACGACGGAACGCGAATGGGTTAATATTTCATATTATTTTGGATGTTCTGTGATAACAACTAAAAATGAATACCTAGTGTTACGGCACATGTAGTTAAATGGAAATTCCACTTTTGCTAAAAAAAAACATATAAATAAATAAATAGATATTTGCAATAAACACAGCTCACTCCTGCACAAATCATTTTGAAATTTTATTTTAACATTTTTTTAGAATTTCTAAAACTGACCATAAGCTGAAAATATTCTTCAGTGGAGCCTCAGCTGCAATACACTCTGTACTCTATTTAAGGAGCTGTTATGATCAGACCCTCCAGAAATTCCCTTCTTGCCACAAGAGCAATTAGCAAATGTTTTTTCAACACATAAAAACAAAGCAATTAAGCTGAAACAATGCCTGCCTTTACTATATGGAGATAACCTGAAAACAGTTTTTCCTCAACAAACTTAGAATGTTTCACATTAATCTATGCAATACACAGAGATAAACCAAAAATAGTTGAATTGCCCTTGTCATCTCCAGAGAAAGCCAAAAGTCTTCTGTGCAAACTATACTCATCAAGAGGGATATGTGGGATGCTTTAGCACTACGGTAATGATTATAAAGCAGTACAAGATACTGCAAAAAATAGATGAATATGAATAACCATTTGCAAAACTATCTTCCTTTTCAAGATGCAAAAAGCTGGGTACACACATGAGATAAAAGTCTTTGGAAAATGAAAGATCAAAGGCCAATTTTACCACCTCCATGTAGCAGGAGAGCCATACCTACACAGTCTATTCTTCAGCTGGGTACACCGTTCAAATAAAAACCTTTGCAAAATTAATCTAACACATAGGTATGAAAGTTTGAAAAACTGATCATTCTAAAGCTTTCTCTTTACTATTCTGATGCTAGGTACACATTACACAATTTTCGGTTAGATTTACCTGCCAGATTGATTTTTTTCCAACATGTCCGATCTTAATTTCGATCCATTTTCCGATTGATTTCCATAGAAGTGTTGGAAAAAAATTGTTCTGGCAGGTAAATCTAACAAAAAATTGTATCGTGTTTACCAAGCATAAGATTACATTTACTTCCTTTCTCGTACACACCTTGTTTAATGGACAGTAATCTGCAGATCAGATCTGAAAGATTGAGCGATAAGTATCTTTCATCTGGTACTGAACATTTTTTTCTGCATGGGGAGAGCACTGAAACTGTCCATCCTCTACTGACCTATTCATTGTATTCATCTTTTGTTATGTTAGTGATCTCCAGCTTTGATCATTCCTTCAATATGCCTTTTGTTTATACTGTGGAATGTTAATGAAATTAACACCTTGCTGGGTGGGTGTGAGTTTCAGTAAAGAGGTCTTGAAACTGTCCTTTCATAGGTCTGTAAATAGACCTTTTGTTGTTAACAATAAGACATTTTTAACCAATCCCAAACCACTTTATGTTAGTAAATGGAGGAGAAGTGAATATAAAATGGGTCAGACCTCAGTCAGACAGAAGGCTCACAGAGAGATCACAGGAATAAGGGGACCCAATACTACTTTCTACCAGGTAACTATAAACATACTGATTTCCTGATCTGTAATATTGATTGTATTGTTATTTTTCTTTATTTAAATTATCAATCATGTTAATAAGTTAGATATTATACAGAAATGGCTTTTGCATGTGTGACTCATAACTGGATGACACATGTCTGATTTTATATTGTACAAAAGTAAACCTGTTAGAGGGGAAACACTGACGCTGCCAGTGTTAGGCCTGGGCTATACAGAAAATATTTTTTGCTTGTGATCAAGAGATGTAACTTCTTGCTGAAAGGTGCTGTTTGTGTCAACTTTGTTTATTATTTATAAAGTTAATTGCAAATAAAAGTGTCCATAAAGAGTGTATATGAAATCATATAAAGTGTAAAAAATAAGTTACTACAGATGAACAAATGTTCACGTAAATGATCAGATGTAGCGCTATCATGATAAGGTGATGTAACATTATAAAAGAGAGGTATAACAATCTAAAAGTTTTGAGGAGAGTGCATTATGCTTATATTTAAAAGAAGTGTGTGTTTATTTGGGTGCCTTGATTGCCATTATTTTGAATATCAGTCATGATACTGTAATATTATCTAAGTGTCAGTAATTTGTGTGCCACTATTGAAATCACTTAATCACCTCTAACACATCCCAATATTAAATTAACCTATACCTCTTAACACTATCATATCTAACCTTTTACTAACCTCTCTCAAAACACTAACCTTCCTATAACTAAGCCTCAATGTAACATTCAGCCCTATCCCCTAACATTAACCCTGCAATAAGTGAGCCTAGTACTAATATTTTAGCCAAGCTTTTCAACCAGTAATCCTACATGGCAGCCAATAACAGTACTCAGCTATATTTTATCAATAACAGTATTGGCTATACCTGCATTGCACTCAATCTGGAGTTTGGCGATATAACAACCCAGCACTGATTTTGCACTCCTATGCCAATATGCATGCTATGCAAACAAGCAGAGATGAGCTGCCCAATTTAATTGCTTGGCACACCATAGTCACACATGTACACTGTGGTTTACAGCAGGGAGTGCTTTTAAAAATGAAGGAAATCTTGAGAATCCCCCTTGAGGACTTGAACAAGCCTATGCCTGTTGGTAAAAGGTTCGCAGCTGTCAGATAATACTCCCTACAGTAAGCAACAACTTCATAAGAGTATTTATTTTTCAAGCGCCAACATATTCTGTGGCGCTGTACAAAGTAGGAAAACAAACAAGGGATACATAATGATACAGACAATGATATACATCAAATATGGACACTGGTATAAAGTACAGAACTGGTGATTACAATAGCAGATGTAACATGAAGAATAAAATGTATAGCAGAGTGCAAGCTATTAAATGAATAACATTCCAAGACACAAAAGGGTTATACAATTGTAACTGATATACATGTATACTTATTTTAAATGTCACATTTTTTCTACTAGTGTACCCAAGCCACATGTATCATTTTTTCCTGTATATAGATTTGTGATGCATCCACTGATGCTATGTGGTAACTTTCCAAATATACTATTACAATAATGAAAGTTTTAGTCATAATCTTTGTATTTTGTTTCTTTATCTTTACAATGTTAGAATTGTGTTTTTTTTCTCTGGAAAGGAATTATAAATGTGTCTTTTATATCGGTTGTGTTGTTGACTTAAGGCAAAATTGTTTCTTTATGCACACATCTAAGTAGTTTTTCGTTTTTACTGTGTAAAGGTAATCTTATTAGGAGATATTGTATCTGTTCTTGTATTCTGGCTGTGAAGATGTTTCTCTTTAACTTAAAAGAAACTATGTCCAAGGATCAGTGATGCTCATCCAGATATCCAAACTGTTTTCTGGTATCCGAACTCGGATACAGATTCCAGATAGCTGGATAAATCTGGAATGAACTATCCGAGTGAACCCAGATACGTATTAGGTATCTGGAAATCAGTCCAGATACCTAGTTTGGGTACCCGGATCCGGATAGCGTAACCATGGAGATGACGTTCATGACGTTATTGAGCCAATCAGAGGGCTCCCAGCCGAAGCCCTAGCAACCAATCACAGAGGGGAACCCTGGCCAGCCCCTTCTGTATATAAGGCGGGCGCCATGATGAGAATCTCGTCCTTGCTTGTGACTGCTCACTGAGAGACATCTCCAGTGTTGTTGGCTAAGCAAATGCTGTATTACTGAGTTAAACCTAGAGTTTTTGCTCCTAAACACCTGTACTACACCAGTATTTTATTGTTTTTTTAGTTAGCTAGCTTGTATTTTGATTTTAGTCAGTGTGACAGTCAGACTCAGTGCTGCAGCTGCTAGGATAGGTTACGGCCTGCTGTGTGCACAGGCAAGGCCTGCTGCCAGCCTTAGCTACAGTATAGCTTGTTGGTTATTAGGGATTAGATTACTGTATTACTACTAGTCTTATATTGTGTATAGTTAGTTGTTAGAGAGAGTACTACTACTGTGTTAGCTTCATTTACTACAGATAGTCACTGCAGTGCTGCTGTTAGTCAGTCAGTGTGTGAAAGATAGACAGTTAGTGTGTGCAGTGGCGGACACAGGCAGCAGCGGGCCCCTGTGCAAAATATCAATTGTGGGCCCCCATGTGGGCGTGGCTATAACCTACGACACGCGATGCACGCCGTAGCAAAAAATGGGTGTGGATAGAACCTGCGGCGCGTAGCGCCGCGGCAAAAAATGGGCGTGGCAATGACCGGATAAGGGCGGAGCTAACTGTAATTTAAAGTGATCCCGGGGTGAGAGCGATATGGATGCTGCCATATTTATTTCCTTTTAAACAATACTAGTTGCCTGGCGGCCCTGCTGATCTATTTGGCTGCAGTAATAAACTGAATTACACCAGCAACAAGCATGCAGCTTAATCTTCTCAGTTCTGACAATATTGTCAGAAACCCCTGACCTGCTGCATGCTTGTTCAGGGTCTATGGTTGAAAGAATAAGAGGCAGAGGACCAGAACGGCAACCAGGCAACTGGTATTGCTTAAAAGGAGAGAAATATGGCAGCCTCAATATTATTCTCACCTCAGGTTCCCTTGAAAAAGTGCAACGCAAAGACAGTGGGCCCAGGTTTTGGTGACCCTTTCCCCAGAAAATTCACATAATTGTGCAGGTTTTCTCATGAAAATACACATAATGTGAGCAGATATGCCCAGAAAATACGCGCAATCATGTCGGCAGATATGCCCAGAAAATACGCGCAATCATGTTGGCAGATATGCCCAGAAAATACGCGCAATCATGTCGGCAGATATGCCCAGAAAATACGCGCAATCATGTCGGCAGATATGCCCAGAAAATACGCGCAATCATGTCGGCAGATATGCCCAGAAAATACGCGCAATCATGTCGGCAGATATGCCCAGAAAATACGTGCAATCATGTCGGCAGATATGCCCAGAAAATACGTGCAATCATGTCGGCAGATATGCCCAGAAAATACGTGCAATCATGTCGGCAGATTTGCCCAGAAAATACGTGCAATCATGTCGGCAGATTTGCCCAGAAAACACATGCAATCATGTGGCAGACCTGCCCAGAACATACATGCAATCATGTGGCAGACCTGCCCAGAACATACACGCAATCATGTGGCAGACCTGCCCAGAACATACACCTGCTAAAATAAATAATAAAAAAAACCATTTACTCACCTGCAGCAGCAGACCTCCTGTCCCAGCCTCCATCCAGCACGCAGCTCCCATGGGTGGTTGGGTGGATAGGTAGCCTGGTGGGTAGGTAGGTAGGCAGCCCTTAGCCGGGTGGGTAAGTAGCCTGGTGGGTGGCTGGGTAGCCGGGTGGGTGGGTAGCCTGGTGGGTAGGTAGCCTGGTGGGTGGGTAGGTGGGTGGTTAGGTAGCTGGGTGGGTGGGTAGGTAGCCTGGTGGGTCTTTAGGTAGGTAGCCTGGTGGGTTGGTAGGTAGCCGGGTGGGTAGGTAGGTAGGTAGCCTGGTGGGTGGGTAGGTAGCCGGGTGGGTGTGTAGGTAGCCGGGTGGGTGGTTAGGTAGCCGGGTAGGTAGCCGGGTGGGTGGTTAGGTAGCCGGGTGAGTGGTTGGGTAGCCGGGTGGGTGGGTAGCCAGGTGGGTAGGTAGCCGGGTGGGTAGGTAGCCGGGTGGGTAGGTAGCCGGGTGGGTGGGTAGGTAGCCGGGTGGGTAGGTAGCCGGGTGGGTGGGTAGGTAGCCGGCAGGGTGGTTAGGTAGCCGGGTAGGTAGCCGGGTGGGTGGGTGGGTGGGTGGGTAGGTAGCCGGCAGGGTGGTTAGGTAGCCAGGTAGGTAGCCGGGTGGGTAGGTAGCCGGGTGGGTGGTTAGGTAGCCGGGTAGGTAGCCGGGTGGGTGTGTGGGTATCCGGGTGGGTAGGTAGCCGGGTGGGTAGGTAGCCGGCAGGGTGGTTAGGTAGCCGGGTAGGTAGCTGGGTGGGTGGTTAGGTAGCCGGGTGGGTGTGTGGGTATCCGGGTGGGTAGGTAGCCGGGTGAGTGTGCGGGTATCCGGGTGGGTAGTTAGCCAAGTGGATGGGTGTGTAGCTATCCGGGTGGGGGGCCCGACTCCTATCCTCCCTCACTCACCTCGGGGCCCCCCTCCCGGTATGCGCGGCGACGGCGGCGGCGGGCGGGAGAGCAGAAAATCCAGGAAGTCTCCGCCGGGGCTGCAGCAGACACTAGAGGCTGCTGCCGCTTGGTCTCCCGTGTCTCCAACTTTGTACACTGCTCGCTACTAAACCAGGAAGTAGCGAGCAGTGTACAAAGTTGGAGACACGGGAGACCAAGCGGCAGCAGCCTCTAGTGTCTGCTGCAGCCCCGGCGGAGACTTCCTGGATTTTCTGCTCTCCCGCCGCATCGCATGAGGGGGAGGGGGGGGGCCGATGTGAGGGGGGAGGACAGGAGTCGGGGCCCCCCAGGTTAAAATAAAAGGTAAAATTAAAAAAAAAACCCTGCAATACTTAATGGGCCCCTGAAGCAGCGGAACTTCAGGGGCCCTCGTGCGGCGGCACGGCCTGCACGGCCGTATGTCCGCCACTGAGTGTGTGCTCCTGTCACTCCATCAGTTGAAGTTCTACTAGCACTACTACAACTAGTCTACTACTACCAGTTAATAGTTAATTTGTATTGAGTTAGCTTACTTTTTTTTTTAAACATTCATTTTTTTATTGACAAAAGCTTTAACAGTAATACATTTGTGCCAAAGCAGAATTGAAATATATAAACACAAATAACCTGAAATAATGTTTACAATTGGCTAATTATTATTATTTTTGTAGTTGTTATCACTGTATATAAACAGTGGTATAGAACAAAAACTTCAACATTATAATGGTCAACATGTGAAAGGTAGAACATCTTTATAAAAGAAAGCTGCTTAGCAGAGGAATATGAGGATGCATTTAGGTGGGTATACTCACAGTACTATGCGAGTGGAGGGTAAAGATTTTTTTTCCAATTGTATTAATGATGAAGAGTGATGGAGGGAGATGGTAATCTGTGCAAGAGGTATTATATACTCATATCACTAGCATGTAATTAAGTAATTAGTGGATGTATGGTCTTTTCCATATTGATATTGCTAGAGCAAGAGTTTGTTCCAGGGAGGGTGGAGTGGGAGTTCTCCAATTAATCACAATCATATGGTGCATAGCACATAAAATTTGGGAGATTTCTAGACGGTATGGAGTAGGTATTGTGTCTAAACCTATATGTAATGCTGTGGGGGTTAGGGTAAATGAGGACCAGATATGAGAAGTAATATATAGAGAGATTTCTCTTCAAAGGTTTCTTATGTGTTTGCAATACCAAAAAATGTGGGGGAGTGATCCTAAGGATCCACATATTCTCCAACATTCAGGGGATTGGTCCTCCTTATATTTTGCTAGTCGTAGAGGGGTGACATACCAGTGCAGTAAAAGTTTTTGAAATGTTTCCGAGTGGGTGGTACATCTGGAGTATTTAGATATGTGGGAAGAGGCATGCTGTAGTTGTTCAAGAGAGATGTCAATTGATAATTCATGAGACCAATAGCGTAAATATTTCTTAAGTTGGTAATCAGAAGACCTAAGGATTTCCAAGTAGCATAGGGAGATGCCTTTTTTGAGAAGAGTGGATGTTAAAATATAGTTTTAGGGATGTTGGGGAGAGAATTCTGTATAGAAGCCCATAGATGTTTTAGTTGGTTGTATGTTAAAAATTCAGAGGCTGAAATGTGGAATTCAGATTGGAGTTGAGTAAAAGATTTAAATCTTTCTTCAATGAGGAGGTTGTCAAAGTTGGAGAGTGACGGATGTTTCCATTGATTTAGGCTTAGAGATCCTATTAGGAAGGAGGCTACTGATAATGGAATATTTGGAATATGCGTTCCTTCTGGGACTTTTTGTTTAAAAATATAGTGCCAAGAGTTGACTGTGGCATTTAAGGTCGGGAAGGGAGATTTCTTGCCAGGGCCTTGTGTTAATTTTGCCAGTAGGAAATCACTTAGGTCTAATTTAACAATAGAGCGTTCTATTGATACCCATAGTGGGACTTCTCTGGGTGTGTGCCACCAATATTTAGCTATTTCAAGGTTAAACGCATGGTATAAAGATAAAATACAAGGTACTCCAATCCCACCACTTCTTTTAGGTATTATTAGGGTTTATAGCAAGGAAATGAACAGTGCTACTTAAAAACAGACAAGTGCTTACCTGCAAAAAGAGTGCAAGCCCCACTTGTGGGATATAATACACACCGAGCATACACATGACCTGTCTACCACTGGAGGAGGATGTTAGTTTCCTGTAACAGCTTGCATGCAACCTATTAAGTACTCATCCCTCCCTCTGCGAAGAAGTGGATCCTCCATGGGAGGGGCCTAACACTAACTAAATCCTAACCTATGTATATGCATAGCCTGGGTGCGGCTAATCAAGTAAATTCGAAAATTGAAAATTGCGCAAAAGGTGGATCAGCGCAACACCAGGCCGCCTCCGAATGGCCTCCAATCAGAGGTGCGCTGAGCCCCCCCAGAAACTACAAACACACCTTGATTATTAGGGTTTTGGCAGCTGTTCTGTGTCTTTTACCTTGCCAGATAAATTGTGCGATTATTTTATTCATTTCTGTGAAGAAAGAATGATGTATTGGGATATTAACTCTCCTAAAATGTAGGTTATTTTAGGCAGTGTTTGCATTTTAAATGCAGCTATTCTTCCAGCCCAGGATAAATGATGGGAGGATAGGTCTTGTAGTTCTGATTTAATTTTGTGTAATAGGGGTATATAATTTGCTTTGTATAGGTCTGCTGATGTTCTGGTTAATTTAATTCCTAGGTATGCAATTGAATCTGAGACCCAGGGGAACGGATAGCAATCTTTAATGGATTGAGCGATGTGTTTAGGAACATGAGATCCTAGTAAAAAGGATTTGGCTTGATTAATTTTGTAATAGGAGGCATTAGAAAAGTTCTCTAAGGTGAGAGTTAGCTTACTTTAATTGCAGTGCTGTTACAGTGTGACAGATAGACAGACAGTTAGTGTGTCAGTGTGTGCTACTCTGCTGTCACTCCGTTAGTTGAAGTTCTACTACTGCTACTATCTACTATTACTACTGATTTGAATAAAGTATAAGTTCCCCACTTCATTTGGACACATATAAAGTTGTACTATGTCTGCTGGCACTGGCAGCCATAGGAGGGGCAGCATGAAAAACAAGGGCAAGTGGAGCAGCATTGCCGCCACCGTAGGCAGTTTTGCTGCATCAGTGTCCATTCCACCGCTAGCCACTGGCCGTGGACGCACTGGGTGCCCAGCTGTTAGGGGGAGTCACACTGCAGAGGTGCAGCAGCGTGTAGCAGCCATTTTCCAGCAGGGTCGTCGGCGCACATTGGAGGAGAAAGACGCAGAGCCTGTGATGGAGCTGATGGTGGATAAGCAGGCCACCACCAGCTCTACAACAGAGATCTCTACCCACCGCCAGGGTCCACACAGAACAAATATTCTGCTGCCAGTCTGCCACCAGCTATTACGCCACTACAATAGCTGTATTTTGTTGGAAAAAATATTGTATAATTTTTTTTGAGATGTCTGGGCTGTAAACTGTGATGCCCCAGTTGTGCATTGGACACAATGTGGGCTGAATGGGCTTGATTCACAAAGCGGTGCTAACAGTTAGCACACTGGTGAAGAGCCCTTTATCACGCCTAAACTCAGTTTAGGTGTGATAAGTTTAGGCGTGATAAGTTTAGGCATGATAAGTTTAGGCGTGATAACTATAGCACCAACTGGGTTAGCACCGCAGTGCACAGATGATCAAAAGTTTTGTGCTAGCAAAGTCTGGTGCACTTCACATAGAGTTTAATGGCAATGCTTTGCGTGCTGGACTTTGCGCGCAATCTAAACTTATCACGCCTAAACTTATCACGTCTAAACTTATCACGCCTAAACTGGCTTTTCACCAGTGTAGTGCAATGGTTATCATGCGTAAAGTCTTTTAGGCGTGCTAACTGGGTTAGAACCGCTTTGTGAATCGAGCCCAATGACCGCTTTCTGGAACCTCCTGATGTTAATTTACAGCCATTTTTTTTGTCTTGTATTATACCTCCCCACATAAACAATTGCTATTTTTCTTTAAAAAAAACATGATGCTTCATGCATCATTTACGATAAAAGACGTTTTGGAAGCAATTTAAAGGCCACTTCCGGTTTTCAATCCAGATACCCGGATTCAATGCAGATAATGGGTTCGGATTTCTGGATAGACTCAGATATCCAAACGGTTCGAATCCAGATATCTGGATTTATCCAGATTTTTTGCTATCCAGATCCAGAACAATCAAGATATCAAAAAGATTTATCCGAGCACCACTACCAAGGATTGAAATTCGTCCCAATCATTGGCTGATGCCCCCTTTCCCATGAGAAATCTTTATCTTTTCTCAAACGGATCATCAGGGGGCTCTGTATGGCTGACATTGGGCTTGATTCAATAAAGGGTGCTAACACAGTTAGCACGCCTAAAAGCTTTGCATGTGCAAACTAGGGTGCTAAGTAGTTTGCACGGCAAAGCTGTTACTGTTCGCGTGCTATTTTAGCACACATAAAAGTTTGCGCGAGTAAAGTTTTACGCACACTACTTCGCATGCAAAAGCAGCTGCTTCACATGCAAAGTATGCTTATCACTCTACTTAGCACGTGAAGCAGCTGATTTTGAAGTAGTGTCCATAAAACATTACACGCGCAAAACTTTATGCGCACTAAACTTTATGCGCACAAACAGTTAGCACGCTTTTGTTAATCAAGCCCATTGTGTTGAAACCCCTCTCTGTGTGGAGCCTTGTTGCATTGTGGGAAATAACAGCTGTTTCCAACTGCCAACAAACGCAAACCGCATCTCCTTCCACTGAAATCACCTGCCAGCAGTAAAAATGTCACCATATGATAAATGTCAGAATGTAAATCAGGGAGAGGAAAGATTTTACAATGGGCAAACACTGACTAAACCATTTTTGCATAATTATTGTAAAAAATTAAGCACTTATTTTATTTTCAGTGGAGTTCCCCTTCAAATGTACACTATCACGAAAAAAGTAGGCAGTTAAAACCTGACAGACCCAACAGGTTTTGGGCCAGTCTATTTCCTCATGGGGGATTCTCAGGATTTACTTTTGTTTCAAGTGCATTTCCTGAACAGCAGTTGCCAAGTCTACATGACAAAATAGTGTGCATGTGAGTAGAGAGGCTGGCTGGTATCTAACAATTTTGACAGTTATACTGCTGTTCAGGAAATGCCGTTGAAAACAAAGAACACCCTTAGAATCCCCCATGAGGAGATGGACTATCCCAAAACCTGTCGGTTTTGTCAGATTTTAACTGCCTCCTTTTTTCATCATAGTGGTTCCTTAAGTGATGAGGCAATTGTGGGATGTCTCATGCAGCAGCTGTGATTTCTAACAAATGTTAAAATGAGTTATTTCTGAATATAATGTCGTCATGGGCAATATGTTTATTTATTTGGAGCAAATTCTTCAAATTGCATTTTTCTGAGATGACAATTTTTCTGTTTAACTCTCGTTAATGACGATCTAATGAAAAACAAACAGCATTATAAGCTGTCCCATGCTAATTTCAAATGCCTGAAACGATTATTCTGTAAAGTATACTTTTGTAGAATATATATATATATATATATATATATATATATATACTAGTAAAAAGACCTGCCCATTAAAAGACAAGACAAGACAAATAACATTTATATCGCGCTTTTCTCCTGGCGGACTCAAAGTGCCAGAGCTGCAGCCACTAGGACGCGCTCTATAGGCAGTAGCAGTGTTAGGGAGACTTGCCTAAGGTCTCCTACTGAATAGGTGCTGGCTTACTGAACAGGCAGTGCTAGGCCACGGCTGCTAACCCCCCCCCCCCGAACGCATCCCACTTGCCCGTGCCCCACCGCAGTATACAGTATGCATACAGTGAGATATTGTTTGCTTGGCAGTTGGAAAAAGCTATTATTTTCCACAATGCAATGAGGTTTACAAACAGCAAACTGTCAGTTCTGGAAGCACAGACACAGGAGGACGCAGAGACGCAGGGGGTTTATTATATAGGATATCTTACTATACTGTCAGAACTTCTCATAATATAGTAAAGATAACATATAATTATTTAATTGCAGGTGTGATGAAAAGCTGAATTCCTGCTCTACACCTAAAAAGTATCTGTCAACAGAGTGGATCTCCAGCAGCACATGATGAGTCACAGAGGAGACACTATGCATCACTGCTCAGAGTGTGGGAAAAGCTTCACTTGTCAATCAAATCTTATTAGACACCAGAGGAGTCACACCGGGGAGAAGCCATTTTCTTGTCCTGAATGTGAGAAATGTTTTACTGTGAAATCAAGCCTGGAAGCTCATCAGAGGATTCATACTGGAGAGAAACCTTTTTCCTGCTCTGAATGCCGGAAATGTTTTACCAGTGAATCAACCCTCATAGCTCACCAGAGGAATCACACTGGAGAGAAGCCATTTTCTTGCTCTGAATGTGAGAAGTCCTTCATCACTCAAAAAATATTCAACATTCATCTCCGGATTCACACAGGAGAGAAGCCATATAGATGTACAGAATGTGACAAATGCTTCACACAAAGGTCAAGTCTTACTCACCATCAGAGAACTCACACAGGAGAAAAGCCATTTAAATGTACAGAATGTGACAAGAGCTTCACACAAAGGTCAAGTCTTATTTGGCATCAGAGAACTCACACAGGAGAAAAACCATTTAAATGTACAGAATGTGACAAGAGCTTCACACGGGAGGGACATCTTACTCAGCATCAGAGAACTCACACAGGAGAAAAGCCATTTAGCTGCTCAGAATGTGACAAGAGCTTCACACGGGAGGGACATCTTACTCAGCATCAGAGAACTCACACAGGAGAAAAACCATTTAGCTGCTCAGAATGTGACAAGAGCTTCTCACAACAGTCATCTCTGAGAAAACATCAGAAGATACATGAGCGAGTGGATGTCAGCCTGTAAACTAATTTAAATGAACATTTTTGTTGCAGCATCACAGGATTATGATTTTTCATTATAAAAGTTTCATTAACATGTGCATCTTTGAAGCTTATATAGATAGCTTCAGAAAACATGGATACACAGAAAGTACAAAACTGCAGATGAAGTGAACTTCTAAATCCTAACTGACTACATTGTTTTGCACAATAGACGATAATAACATAAGGATATCCATCTAATCAGTGTTTTATTTACAGTCCATTATTATGGAAAAAAAAAGTGTAAACTTTGAAATCCATGTGTATGTATAATGTGCATTTGTCAAAGTGTAAAACGCCATTGAAACCTTTATTTTCTGTCACTTTTACTTGCAGTAGTTTGTAAAAATCTAACAGATTTGACAGGTGTTGGACTTATCCATTTCCTCATAGGGGATTTTTATGTTTTTCTTTATTTTCAAAAGTACTAACTGAATGGCAGGTGCTCAGTCCAGCTACTAATAAAGTGCACAAACATGTAGGGAGGCTGACCAACATCCTTGTTTATCTCCTTTCCAGGGACTGCTTTTGTAAAGAATAAAGGAAATACTGAGAATTCCACATGAGGAGATGAAATAATCAAAAAACTTTCAGATCTGTTAGATTTTTATTACCTACTGTTAGCAACAGCTATTGTATTTCTTATAAGAATGTGTAAACATTTACTTTAAATCTAACCACTTTTTGCAATAGTGGTCCTTTAAGAAAATGATCTTTATATAAAAGATCTGTAAATATATCTGTGTTTTACATTACTTGAACGTGATTATCCATGTATTTCTATATTTGCGTGGAGGTGTGTGGACAATCAGTTTTAGAAAATGTCATTTTAAATTCAATATATTTTCATCCCTTCTTGACTAATGGTGGGGGGGACAGTTAAAATCATTTATATGTATGTGATTTTATCTGCTCATTGATTGATGTGTTTATGTGTTTTAAGTTTAATTCAATAAAACCTGTAATATCTTTTTAGTATTTTTTATGTGCTAGAAAGCCAGAAAATTTGTACTTACCTCTGTAATTTTCCTTTCCTGATACAACTCCATGTCGTCATACTTAATGGGTTAGCTCCGCCCCCCCTGACCCCTATAGGACCCGATACAAGATTATAAATAAGGTCATGACCCTCTGACCCCCATTCTCGTCACTAGTACTCAGACACTAGCAACAAGAGGGTGGGTCGTATGACGACATGGAGTTGTATCAGGAAAGGAAAATTACAGAGGTAAGTACAAATTTTCTGGCTTTCCTGATACCTCCATGTCGTCATACTTAATGGGATATAACTAGCATAAAAAAAGACAAGACGGGTGGGAATTCAATGCAAAAAAAACTATTTATGTTTAGCCATAAGTACACTTTTCCCAAATTTTACAGAAGTTAATACTGCAGGATCAATTCTATAATGTCTAATAAATGTGTTTGGAGTGGACCAGTTTGCTGCCTTGCATATTGATGCCAGCGACACTCCAGCAGATGCTGCCCATGATGCGGACATACTCCTTGTAGAATGTGCTGAAGTTGAAGAAGGTTGCTGCATCCCTCTGGCATTATAAGCAGCTTTGATTAACCTAACAATCCATGTTGCTATCGTCCTTGATGAGACTCCCCTACCCTTCCTGGGACCTGATGGGCAAATAAACAGATTTTCAGAATTCCTGAATGAGTCTGTTATTGCTAGGTAATGTCTTAGAATTCTTGCAATGTCTAACGGATGTACCGTCTTTGACTCTGTGTTATCTGTAAAGCATGGCAACGTCCACTCCTGGTTCAGGTGTTTAACTGACACCACCTTCGGTAAGAATCCGGCGATTGGTCTCAACACCACTCTGTCCGGGAAAAAGGTGATGTAGGGTTCTGCACAACCTAACGCTTGTATTTCTGAAACCCTTCTGCCTGATGAGATGGCTACCAAGAAGATAGCCTTTAAAGTGACATTCCATATTGATGCAGATTCTATAGGCTCAAATGGTGATGAGGAAAGATACTCCAAGACTAATGGCAGATCCCAGCTAGGCAAGGTTTTCTTCACTGGAGGTCTAATTTTTAGTAGTGCCTGAAAAAATTGCTGTACCAGTCTCTCAGAAGCAAACTGTCTTCCTGTTAATGCTGAAATTGCCGAGATCTGAACCCTAAGGGTACTCACACTTAAGCCCAAATCCACTCCTGTTTGGATAAAGTCTAAAACTTGAGGTATAGAGGGATTTAGGAAATCAAGTTCTCTAAGTGTTGAGAATTCAATAAACTTTTTCCACGTCCTGTGATACGTCTTATTTGTAGATATTTTTCTAGCCCTTAATAAGGTTTCCACCACTGGATCGGAAAATCCAGCATTCTTTAAGATGTTCCTTTCAACCTCCATGCCGTTAGTGAGAGGATCTGTGGGTTCTGATGCATTATGCTCTTCTGTGATAGCAGGTCTTCCAACAGAGGTAATCTGATTGGAGGAGAGATTGACATCTTCATCAGAAGGGGAAACCAAGGCCTCTTGGGCCAAAACGGTGCAATTACTATTGCCTCCAATTCCTCCATCTGTAGTCTCCTTAGAAACCTTAACAGGAGTGGCACTGGTGGAAAAGCATAAATTAGTGAAGCTTGCCATGGTGTCAGAAGAGCATCCACTCCTGCCGAACCCTTTGTCGGGTGTCTGGAGAAGAACTTCGGTACCTGGTTGTTCATGTTGGAGGCGAATAGGTCTATCTGGGGAAGGCCCCACCGGCTCACCAAATGTTTGAAGACTGTTCGATTTAACATCCATTCGTTGTTCTGTATCTTTGTTCTGGAGAGCAAATACGCTTGGATGTTCTGTTCCCCTGGGATATATGAGGCTCTGATGGCTGTCAGATTCTTCCCTGCCCAAGACATCAGTGGGAGTAATTCGTTCATCAATGCCACACTTCTCGTACCTCCCTGCTTCTGGACATAGGCCACCGCTGCTCTGTTGTCCATCTGTATACAAACTGCCGACCCCCTGATTAGAGAGGCAAAGGCCTGAGTAGCTTTGTATGCCGCTCTCAACTCTAGTATATTCGATACAAGCCTCCTCTGGGATGGATGCCATACTCCCTGGGCCCAAGATTGTTGGCAATGTGCTCCCCATCCCATCTGGCTGGCATCTGAAGTAAGCGTGATCCATAAATATGGCATCAATGAATGTCCCTGTTGTAGGTTTTGCTGGATTGTCCACCATCTGATTGAAAGTCTGGTCTGAATCGATAGTTTAATTGTCTGCTTCATGGACCAGTGATTCCATTGATTGAGAAATTCCATCTGTAATGTTCTCATGTGCCACCTGCTCCATTTCACCATAGGAATTACCGATGACATTGTTCCCAGGACTTGTAAACACTGTCTGGACTGAATTCTCTGACAAGTCAATAGCATCTTCATGATCTTTGTAACATACAGGACCTTTTCCTGTGGCAATGATACTGTATTCTTGATGGTATTGAAATGAGCCCCCAGGTAAATCAGAGTTCTTGAGGGCTCCAACTGGCTCTTCTTCCAGTTTATTATCCAGCCTAGATCTGTTAGGAAACTGATGACTTGGTCTCTGTGTAGTATCAATTTTTCCTCCGATTCTGCCAAGATCAGTATGTCGTCCAGGTAATGGTGTATTCATATTCCTTGTATCCGAAGTTTTGCAATTGCTGATACCAGAACTTTCGTGAAGGTACGTGGTGCCGTAGAAAGCCCGAAGGGCAGTGAACAGAACTGGAGATGTTTGTCGTCTATGCAGAACCTGAGAAATCTTTGAAATTTTGGATGTATTCGTATGTGCAAGTATGCATCCTGAAGGTCTATTGAAAGTAGCCAGTCGTTTGGTAATATGGCCAGAATTATGGATTGCAAGGACTCCATCTTGAACCTCGGTATTCTGATTGCTTTGTTCAGGAATTTCAAGTCTATCACCGGTCTGTAATCTCCTGTTTTCTTCTGTACTAGGAAAAGTTGCGAGTATATTCCTTGGCCTCTCTCTACCGATGGAACAAATGTTACTGCTTGCTGTGTGATTAATGATTGTACATATTCCCTTAAGGCTTTCCTCTTTTCCGAATTGCTTGATAATCTTGTCCTTAAGAACCTTTCTTTCGGTTGTTTTTTTGAATTGCCACTTGTGGCCCTTTATTATTGTGGTTGTTACCCATGGTTCTTCTATCTTCTCCACCCAAACGTCCTTGAAGACTTGAAGTCTGGCTCCCACAGTGGTCGTTTTGGTGGACGTAGCTTCAAAAGGACTGCTTTTGTTGTCCTGTCGATTGTGTATTGGACTTTAGTGATCTCGCCAAAGAAGCTTGCGAACTCTTCCAGTTCTTTCTGAATTGTTTTCCTGGACGATATGATTTTGCGTCTCTGTATCTGCTTGATTGTGATGGTCTATAGTTTGTAAAGTTCCTTCTTTGAGGTCTATCCTGGGGGATGAGTCCTGATCTTCCCCCTGTGACTCTTGAAATGGCCTTGTCCATGTCTGGTCCAAACAGATTGGTACCGTCAAAGGGAATTTTAATCCAGTTCTGCTTAGAGCTGATGTCTTCTTTCCAAGGTCTTAACCACATAGCTCTTTTTGCAGTGACCGAACTTGACATAGTTCTTGCTGATGTTCTCAGAATGTCCATTGAGGCCTCGCCTACGAAATCTGCTGTCACTTTTATATCTTCCAGAGCTGAAATAACTTCTGCTTTATCCGCCCCATTGAGTATTGCTTGCTCGATATTTGAGGTCCATACTCTTAGGGCCTTTGCGACTGATGTAAGGGCTATGGCTGGTTTACCCCTCGCCCCTGCAGAAAGATACATTTTCCTGAGCTCATTATCTATCTTTCTTTCCAATACATCTTTAAAAATCACAGCATTGTCGGTTGGCAACGTGACGTGCTTTACTAGCCTGGATAAGGATGCATCCACTGCTGGTGGATTTTGAAGAAAAGGTATCTCCTCATCCCTCAAAGGATATAGTTTCGAAAATCTATTTTGAATTGAAGCCTTGTTTTCCACTTTCTTCCATTCATCCAACAATATGTTTTTTATTTCGTTCATTAAAGGAAATGTGGGAGACTTCCTATTAAGATGTGCATAATATTCCTTGTTCTGTCCTTGATCTTCCACTGGATCGGACCAATCCAAGGCCTCCTTTATTACCGTTATAAAGGGTGCTGTTAGCTTGAAATCAAACAATCCTGGAATGTCATCAATTTCCTCTGCTGCCGGTGCGTCTGAGTCATGCTCTTGCTGTTGTGATGTACTGGGAGCGTTAGCAAGCACTTCCTCCCTCACCACTCTTCTGATTACATCCTCGATTTCCTCGGATCTTTCTCCTTGTCCTTTCGTGAGCTGCGAAAAGCATGACTCGCACACCGTCTTGCCCGGCATTGCCTGACTGGGACATGCCCAGCACTGACCATTCTCCGGCATTTGTTTGCGCCTAGGCGATCTTGATCTGGATCTGTGTCGATCTCTTGACCTGCTTCGCCTGCTGGATTTGGATGAATGCCTTCTCCTTGATCTAGATCTAGATCTTGCTGGAGATTTATAATGTTTTTTCTTAGATTTATGTTTCCTGGTCTTTGACCTGGACCTTGACTTGCTCTGTCTTGAGTCACGCTGCTGTTGTGAGCTGTAAGACATAATACAATAATTTATATTGTTTAGTCTTAAGCCTACTTACTTTTTTTTTTATATGCCCCCTTAAAAAAAACCTTACCCAGACGGCCCGCTTGTATCCGCCCGCTTGGCTTCCTGGTTCGCTGTGGGAATGTGAACATAGACACAAGAGTTTAGTATAGTTCCTCCATTTATCATATACATAAGCATGCATACATGTTTTGGGAGTAATGCAGGCACATATATCGCACCAGTCCAAGCCTACCTTCCCCAATCACTATAACACTCTCCATGCTTGTCGCCATGAGTGTAAGCCTCCAGGGTACTGGGTAGTCCTGGTGCGTCCTTCCAGCGAGACAGGGAACGCAGAACTGTTCCCTGCCCGCCTTAAATCGTGCTCCTCTGCCTCTTTGCTCCACCCCCTCCATAAAAGGGCACATCTGCCCCATCAAAGATGGCCGCCGCGACCACGGAGGAAGGCTGAAGAGGTCACGCATGCGCAGATCGCACTTCCGGACGCCACCTGCGTCAGAGCGGAAGTCAGCTCCATGCCGAACGTCCCTATGCCGGATGCCCGTCCGCCAGCATCTCTGGACCCCAGAGCAGATTCGCCGCATGCCGACAGCCCGATATATGGGAGGAAGGAATTAAAGGGATACTGTAGGGGGGTCGGGGGAAAATGAGCTGAACTTACCCGGGGCTTCTAATGGTCCCCCGCAGACATCCTGTGTTGGCACAGCCACTCACCGATGCTCCGGCCCCGCCTCCGGTTCACTTCTGGAATTTCTGACTTTAAAGTCAGAAAACCACTGCGCCTGCACGCCCGTGTCCTCGCTTCCGCTGATGTCACCAGGAGTGTACTGCGCAGACACAGACCATACTGGGCCTGCGCTGTGCGCTCTTGATGACATCAGCGGGATCGAGGACACGGCAACGCAGGCGCAGTGGTTTTCTGACTTTAAAGTCTGAAATTCCAGAATTGAACCGGAGGCGGGGCCGGAGCATCGGTGAGTGGCTGCGCCAACACAGGATGTCTGCGGGGGACCGTTAGAAGCCCCGGGTAAGTTCAACTCATTTTCCCCTGACCCCCCTACAGTATCCCTTTAAGAGAAAAAGGAAAGAAAAGTATCTCCCAACGGGACCACAGCGAACCTCTGAGGTATTTAACCTTGTAAGCCTAAGCGGCTATAGTGTCCTTATGTGGCACATTTAGTAGCCTAAGAAGCACTATGGGTACAGGAAAAGATGTTTCAGAAAAACCTGTACCCGGGTAAGGTGTTCAACGAGCCATTAAGTGTAATAGAGAGATAATAAAGAAATATAGGAAAGATAAATATATATAAATACAGACATAATACCCATAAGGCCGTCACTAGTTGGATCCTATAGTGTCTGAGGACAAAAAAGAGAATGGGGGTCAGAGGGTCATGACCTTATTTATAATCTTGTATCGGGTCCTATAGGGGTCAGGGGGGGCGGAGCTAACCCATTAAGTATGACGACATGGAGGTATCAGGAAATATTGTTTGCATCGTTGTTCTAAGAAATGGGTCTTAATACTAATTTCCAAAGCATTGTAGCCAAACAATAGAGCAACAGGTATGCAAAAGAGTCCATTACCATGTACATAGTCACTGAACTACCTCAAACAAAAGACATCCATGGCAAACCAAAATATAAATATATATCACACCATGAAGTATAAATAAATATCTTTATTAAGGGATATATCTCCTAAAACCAAATTAAAACCACAAGACACACCAGGTGGGAATACAGCCGAGGTAACAAATAATGTAAACACTATATCTCAGATAGTAGACACCCGTAGGGTGTAAGGTCACCCCATATAGCAATGTATAATAACACAAGTGCCTGCACAGCAGACCAAATAGTGCTGCAACGTGGCTGCTGTGCAGGGCAGATAAACTGCATAAATAACTAGTGACAGATGGTCAACCAAAATCGACTCACTCCGGGATGGGGACAAAACCGCACACCAAGACTGGACAACCGTGTCTGAGCTCACACGGATGTAACACCGTCCTTCATCGGAGATAGCTAATCGCAACTAAGGCGTGACCACACCCTTTGTGAGACCCTGCCGCACATAATGATGCACACACAGGATCTTACATATATGCAAGTCCAAGCCTTGTTGTCAGGCCGGCCCAATCCCAGGGTGTTCATTGTTAAATAATATGAATAATATGAATGTGATACAAAAATTATATAAATACAATGAAAAAATATATCAAATTTAATAAATATGCAGAAAATGGCACATATAGAGAAAAATAAAAACAATAATTGCTGAAACGACCACATAATAACATAGTGTCACGGCAATACAGTGATAGACTAGGATGCTCTGTGTTATGTATTGCCTCATTATTACTTACTGTTTCCTTTTCTTCTTTGAAGATAATTCCTATCGGTATTGCTACTTTTACAGTTATTGTTCTGTGTAGTTTTACTTTCAGTTGTTTGGAATTTTGTACTGTCTTTTTCCTTTTAAGCATTATTAAGACCCCATACAAGGGTACTTGTTGACTAAACACTGAGAGTACTTCAAAATAATTTTCAAAATGCGGTTGTATACTCAACGCCATTAACACGGTTTGTTTAACATGTCTTCCACTAAGAAAAATGTTTTGAAAACAGAAAAAACACAGTAAATGAAGATGACATCTAGGGTTTAAATAACATATTGCACCACATAATAACCATATACTAAAACCCAGAAATTCAAAAGTCAATCATGGAATTATATACAGGTAATGTAATCATGTGTCCATTTCCTCATAACATAAATATATATAAATATATAAAACATTAGAAAATATATATATCTAAGAATAAGGGAACAATAAAGGCCCATGTTAGATAAAGTAGCACCAGAAATTAATGTAACAAAATTCATGGTAAAAAAATGAAGAATAAAATATACTAGTAGACCCAAGCCCATTTAAAAATGGGCTCTAGGTCTTTTTTCTGCCGCTGCCAGGGTGCATGCGTGCGAGTGCCGCACGCAAACCGCCGCCCACACCCACCCGCCTCGCCCACCTCACTCGCCCGCCCACCTCGCTCACACGCCTGGTCCCATCCAGCTGTCCATTACTGTGCACATGCGCAGTAGCAGAAAACAGGGACACAGGGACAGCTGGACGCAGCGACACAGGGATTTTATTGTATAGGATACATATATATATATATATATATATATATATACTGTATATATTGTAAGAGTTTGGGCAACCTTGTTAATCGTTATGATTTTGCCGCATAAATCATTGGTTGTTACAATAAAAAATGTTAAATATATCATATAGGAGACACACACCGTGATATTTGAGAAGTGAAATGAAGTGTATTGGATTTACAGAAAGTGTGCAAAGCATGTTCTTCAATGTCGGGGCCTTTTGGCTGTTAGGCTAGGGTATTCAGTAAGGAAGGGTCTAAGATTGCCATTATTCCTTAAGATCAGGGGCGTAACAATAGGGGCTGCAGGTGAGGGGGGGCTCAGGGCCATTTTGGGGGGCTGGAGGGGTCGCAGCATGAGGGGAAAGCCATGGCCACACATCGGCAGGGAGGGGGGATGGTCCCCCCCTCCCTCACCTCGGGCTCTCCCCTCTGTGCTCCCCTCCAGCATTAATCAGTGTCTGTGCAGGCAGCGGCAGATACACATACCTTCCTGCATTCCACCGTGGATATTCCTCTCTCTAGTGTCTGATGCGACATCCTGTATAAACAGGGAGTTGCTTCAGACACTAGAGAGAGGAACATCCACGGTTGAATGCAGGAAGGTATGTGTATCTGCCGCTGCCTGCCGCCTGCACAGACACTGATAATAGATGCTGGAGGTTCCTAGTTACGCCCCTGCTTAAGATGTCCCAGTGTCTGGATAGAAGTTCTTGTAACTGTGTCCACAGTGTGTTGTGTGAAGTCGTAGATATTTGTTTATACTTCATGAAGTGATATACATTATTACATATATTTTGGTTTGCCATGGATGTTTTCTTTTAGAGGTAGTTTATTGCCAAAGCATTGTCGATTATATAAATACACCAAAACAGGGCTCACCAATATGGTTTATCCCATTTATTTAATCAACAGAGCATACAAAAAAGTTTTGGGACAGAAGACTGAACATCTGAGGGAGAGAGAGTGGCTCAAAACCTTGTGCCAGGCTTCCTGTACTTTCTTTTCATTAAATAATTGTGCTAGCCCCAGTTTTCTGTTTTTTCACTGGTGTATCTGGGTGTGGTGATACAGGAGTGCTGCTTGGCCGAGACGAATCAAGCAGGTGCGCACCCACAGCCAGTGGTGCTCAGCAGAGCTCGAATATTCGAGTAGCTCGAATATTCGAGCTCTTTTTCAGCTATTCGAGCTCGGTATTCGAGCTCCGAATAGCTGGAGCTATTCGAATGGGCTATCCGAGTACACTCGAATAGCCCATTCACTATTCGAGCTATTCGAGCAACCCGGCGCTATTCGAGCTCGGTACCGAGCTCGAATAGCGTCATAGCCCAGATTGATGTCCTTAGAGCCAATCAGAGGGCTCCCAGGCCCTCTGACGGCAGCCAATCACAGAGGGGGACCCTGGCCAGCCCCTACCCTATAAATAGCGGCCGCCATGTTCCGTTTCTCCATGCTTGCCTGAGACTTGTACAGAGAGAGAGTTGCTCCTTTGTGCTTTGGCTTAGCAAGTGCTCTATTGTGATCATTTACCTAGCGTTTTTGCTCACCTACACCTGCCATATACACCTATATTGTTGTTAGTTAGATAGACATTGTATTTTAGTTAGTAGCTTGTGTGTTACATTAGAGACAGGCAGCTGCTGCAAGCTTACAGGTTTAGGCCTCAGGGGGGCCTTGCCTCTGTGGGCAGCTGTCCTCTGTTTATTTCTCTCATCTATACCAGTATTTCTGCTGTCCTTTACTAATAGTATTGTAGTTATACTGTACTAGGAGTAGGACACTCACTGACTGTCACTGTTTATAGGCTACTAGCTAGCTCCTGCGTGTGTGCACTCACTCACTGTCTGTGTGTACACACACTCTATTTCCTTCTGATTACTGATAGATTATTGTTAGTTAGTTGTACTTACTTACTACTTACTCTTACTGTACCCGTAGGGACACTCACTGTCACTGTTCATATAGGCTACTAGCTCCTGCGTGTGCGCACTGCACTCACTGTCTGAGTGTACACACACAACACACACTCTATTTCCTTCTGATCGCTGATTGATTATCGTAATTAGTTAGTTCTACTTACTGTTACTACTTACTCTTACTGTACTAGGAGTCTAGGACACTCAGTCACTGTCCATAGGCTACTAGCTCCTGCGTGCGTGCACTCACTGTCTGAGTGTACACACACCCACACTCCATTTCCTTCTGATCGCTGATTGATTATCGTAATTAGTTAGTTCTACTTACTGTTACTACTTACTCTTACTGTACTAGGAGTCTAGGACACTCAGTCACTGTCCATAGGCTACTAGCTCCTGCGTGCGGTCACTCACTGTCTGAGTGTACACACACCACCCACACTCCATTTCCTTCTGATCGCTGATTGATTATTGTAATTAGTTAGTTCTACTTACTGTTACTACTTACTCTTACTGTACTAGGAGTCTAGGACACTCAGTCACTGTGTTCATAGGCTACTAGCTCCTGCGTGCGTGCACTCACTGTCTGAGTGTACACACACCCACACTCCATTTCCTTCTGATCGCTGATTGATTATTGTAATTAGTTAGTTCTACTTACTGTTACTACTTACTCTTACTGTACTAGGAGTCTAGGACACTCAGTCACTGTGTTCATAGGCTACTAGCTCCTGCGTGCGTGCACTCACTGTCTGAGTGTACACACACTAAATTTACTTGTGATTACTACTGATTATTGTAACTGCTAGTTGTACTTCCTGACTGTTACTACTTACTTACTGTACTAGGGGACACTCACTCAGTCACCTCACCAACCAACCCACTCCATTAAAGTACCCCACTTTTCACCCGCCCTTTTACAAAACTTTTGTCTATACGCCCAAAACATTTAAGATGTCTGGAAGTGGCAGCCAGCGCGGTTTGGGCAAGGGGAAGGGCAGCAAGGGAATCAGGAGGAGAGGGAGCAGCATTGTGGCAAGCCGCGGCCGCGGGCGCGCCACCATGCACAGTTCCGCAGCAGCAACAGCAGCGCCAGTGGCTAACATTCCTCCCATAGCCACTGGCCGTGGACGCCTTGGGCGCCGCCCAGCAGGAGCATCTGCAACTCACGCTGCAGAGACACAGCAGCAGCAGCGTGTAGCACCTGCTCCCATTTTCCTCCAGCCGGGTCGGAAACGTCCCATTGAGGAAAAGGATGCAGACACTGTGGTGCAACTCATGACGGAGGATGAGCAGCCCGCCATCAGCTCTGCATCCGAGGCCTCCACCCTCACCACCACCACCACCCCTGTTCGCAGCAGCCGCCCAGCAGGGTCTGGGGAGGAGGCCAGTTCACCGTCACTCGCCGACCTGTCATTCAGCAGTCTTTTGACCCCAGGCATCATGAGTAAATTGTCTGCTGTTGTTGGCGATCTTGAGGAGGAGATGCTGATGGGCACTTTGGGGGATGAGGGATTGGACAGCAAGACTGTGGCGACAGTCAAGCAGCCCATCCATGCATCAGGAGAGGAGTTTGGGGGGTCCTCATCCCAGCAGGACATGTTTCAGGAGGGGGAGGATGATGATGACCCGGTGACAGACAGAGACTGGGTGCCACCACCTCCAGGGGATGTCGTCCTCAGCAGCTCTGAGGAGGAGGATGCGCTTGTGGGCCTTGCAAGGAGGCGCATCATTGCAAGCATTGGCAGCGTCCCACAGCCTGCTGGTGTCTCAGGCTCAGCAGCAGCAGCAGCAGCATCAGCCAGTACCACCCCCAGCCGCACCCAAGCCCCCCCCCCCAACCACCACAGGGAGACAGGCAGCAGCGCTTCCATGCCGTAGGGGGAAGTTTCTGTCACCAATCTGGCGGTTTTTCACCATGCCCACTGTGTACAGCAAGTACGCCACTTGCAACCACTGTCAGCGGAAGTTGAGCAGAGGTGCAGACCCCTTAAAGTTCAGCACCAGCTCGCTCATCAACCACCTTGCGGCTAAACATTTCCACCAGCATGAGGAGTTCCAGAGGCTGAAGGCATCTGCTGCTGGCAGTGGCACCACACCCATCACGGCACAGCCTTCAGCAGCAGCAGCAGCAACAGCAGCCACCCGCCCTCCTGCTCCTCCAGCAGCACCAGCAGGAGTGCGGAAACGCACTGCTCCTCCCCCCTCTGCAACTCCTGCCGCCGACACTGAGGCCTGTTCTGGCAGCCAGTCCTCAGTGGCCTCCTCTGCTGTGTCTGCTGATTCCCGTGTCAGCAAAAGGCCACGCCAGAGCCTTTTGAGCGAGTCCTTCCAGGGGGTGGTTAGGGCTCTGCCTCCCAGCAGCCGTCGCGTGCGGCAGCTGAACGGCTTGCTGGCACGGGCCATGTGCTCCCAACTCCTGCCGTACACGCTCGTGCAGGAGGGGAGCGACATTCGTGCGCTGCTTGCTTGCGCAGCCCCAGACTGGCAGCTCCACAGCAGACACTTTTTCTCCCGCAAGGCCATTCCTGCACTGCACCGCTTTGTGATGGCCAATGTGGAGCGAGGGCTGGAGCACGCGGTTGGTGAAAGGGTCCACGTCACCATGGACTCCTGGAGCAGCCGCTTCGGGACAGGCCGCTACCTGTCCTTCACTGTCCACTGGGTCAGCTTGGTGGAAGGGGGTGAGGATGGGAGAGCAGCAGCGGGCACAGCAGCAGCAGCAACACAGTGGGTGGTGCCACCCCGCAGGGTCAGGGGAACTGCAGCAGGTTCCTCCGATCCTCTGCCATCCTCCGGCACACCTGGCCAAACCCCCCGCCTCAGCAGCAGCGTGAAGGCCCGCCACTGCCAAGCGCTGCTGCACTTGGTCAGCCTTGGGAAGACCAAGCTGACGGCAACCCATGTGTTGGCCAAACTCCAGGAGCAGGAGAGGATTTGGCTGACCCCCAGAGGCCTCAGAGTCGGAGAGGTGGTGGCCGACAATGGGGCCAATCTGGTTGCCGCAATAGACAGGGGAAACCTGACCCACATCCCCTGTCTTGCCCACGTGCTGAACCTGGTGGTGCAGAAGTTCCTGCGCACCTACCAGGGGATGGGCGAACTGCTGGAAACGGCAAGGAATGTTGTGCGTCACTTCCGGCGCTCGGCTGCAGCCTGTGCGAGCCTGGAAGACGTGCAAAAGGAGCTGGATCTGCCACGCCATCGGCTGATCCTTGACGTTCCGACTCGCTGGAACTCCACCCTGGCGATGTTGGAGCGTCTGGTTGAACAGAGGCGCGCTGTCAAACAGTACCTTG
The DNA here is from genome assembly GCF_040937935.1 of Hyperolius riggenbachi. Lineage (NCBI taxonomy): Eukaryota > Metazoa > Chordata > Amphibia > Anura > Hyperoliidae > Hyperolius > Hyperolius riggenbachi. Next base: position 57,359,105 of record NC_090648.1, read on the forward strand.
CCCTGGCCACTGTTTCCGCAGCTCTGAGAAGGGACAAGACCAGCAACTTCCCGTCCATCGTCCCCGATGATGACTGGAGGCACATGCAGTAGGTGTGCTTAGTGCTGGCTCCCTTCCTGCAGGCCACAAACATGGTGAGCAGGGACCATGCTATGGTCTGCGAGTGGGTGCCCCTGGTTTCTCTGCTGAACAGGGCCCTCGATGCTTTGCTGGAACAGGGAGCGGCAGCCTTGGACCAGCAGGAGCGGCAACCAGCTGCGCAGTCCACCTCTGAGGGGGAGGAGGAGGAGGACTTGGTGGAGGTCCCTGACCTGGCTGCTGATGAGGGGGATCAGCACAGCGCAGCTGAGTTGGTGCGGGGGTGGAGAGAGGATGAGGCGGCAGAGGAGGAGGATGAGGACAGCACTGACGTCGATGTGCCAGCAGACGTGGCCCGCCTCTTCCCAATGGCAGCGCACATGCTGAGGTGCCTGCGCAGGGACCCCAGGGTGATCCAGATGAAGCAGAGGGAGGACATCTGGATCAGCATGATGTTGGACCCACGCCTCAAGGGGAAGTTGAGCCAGTTCCTGCCGCCTGCAGGAGGAGACCCAGCGCAACAAATAAGGAGCTTGCAGCAGGCCCTTGTTGAGCGCTTGGAGGAAGCCTTCCCCCAGCCTTCCACCCCCACTGTCCAGCAGCCAGCACAGAGGCAGCAGCAGGTGCCTGCATCCAGCAGCAGCAAGCGCCCCACAGACCTGCTGTCTCTCAGCCACGAGCTCTACAGGACTGTAGAGGCTCCGGCAGCAGTGACTAGAGAGGAGATGCATGCAGCAGCATCCTCCTCCGGTCACAGCCAGCGCCTGACCCGCATGGTGGCTGACTACATGGGGTCGTACAGCGGGCTTGACAGCGATGCCCCTGTTGATCCCATGGAGTATTGGGTCAAGCGCATGGAGATCTGGAGCGAGCTGGCGCAGTACGCCCTGGAAGTGCTGTCCTGCCCCCCTTCCAGCGTGCTGTCCGAGCGCTGCTTCAGTGCAGCTGGTGGCGTGGTCACCGAGAAACGCTCACGTCTGTCTCACAAGTCTGTGGACAGACTGACGTTTCTCAAGATGAACCAGGCGTGGGTGGAAGGCGAGTTCCTGGCCCCTGTTGTCGGCGAGAGGGGGACATGAACTGGCTGCCGGAACCATCGTTAATGTGCCTTACCACCCTTTACCACCTCCTGGCTCCTGCTCACTAAGCCAGCCTGGTTCACTTTGACTATTACGTCGCCTGCAGCCACACATTTTACACCTACAGTGGGCTGCTGTGTACTGCCCTTCTGCTGTCTGTCTGTGTTTCCCACTGCCAGCGTACACAGAATTACCTTCTTCTGCTGCCACTCTGCCACCAGCTATTACGTCAAACAATAGCTATATTGGTTGCAAAACCAAAAACCAAACAAACCATTAAAAAAAAAAAAGGTTTAATTTTTCTGAGGTGCCCGGGTTGAAAACTGTGTTGTCCCAGTTGTGTATTGGACACAATGTGGGCTGCACGACCGCTGTCTGGGACCTCCTGTTGTGTTTATTTACAGCCCTGGTATCACCGCTAGGTACCAGGGCTATTATGTCACGCTGCCTACCTGCTGCCACACTCACACTGCTCCTCCATACCTCCTCCTGCTGCTGCTGCTGCTGTCTGTCTGTGTTTCCCACTGCCAGGGTACACAGATGATTTACCTTCTGCTGCCACTCTGCCACCAGCTATTACGTCAAACAGTAGCTGCTCGCCTACTCCTCCATTCCTCCTCCTGCTGCTGCTGTCTGTCTGTGTTTCCCACTGCCAGGGTACACAGATGATTTACCTTCTGATGCCACTCTGCCACCAGCTATTACGTCAAACAATAGCTATATTGGTTGCAAAATCAAAAACCAAACAAACCATTAAAAAAAAAAAAAAGGTTTAATTTTTCTGAGGTGCCCGGGTTGAAAACTGTGTTGTCCCAGTTGTGTATTGGACACAATGTGGGCTGCACGACCGCTGTCTGGGACCTCCTGTTGTGTTTATTTACAGCCCTGGTATCACCGCTAGGTACCAGGGCTATTATGTCACGCTGCCTACCTGCTGCCACACTCACACTGCTCCTCCATACCTCCTCCTGCTGCTGCTGCTTCTGTCTGTCTGTGTTTCCCACTGCCAGGGTACACAGATGATTTACCTTCTGCTGCCACTCTGCCACCAGCTATTACGTCAAACAGTAGCTGCTCGCCTACTCCTCCATTCCTCCTCCTGCTGCTGCTGTCTGTCTGTGTTTCCCACTGCCAGGGTACACAGATGATTTACCTTCTGCTGCCACTCTGCCACCAGCTATTACGTCAAACAATAGCTATATTGGTTGCAAAACCAAAAACCAAACAAACCATTAAAAAAAAAAAAAGGTTTAATTTTTCTGAGGTGCCCGGGTTGAAAACTGTGTTGTCCCAGTTGTGTATTGGACACAATGTGGGCTGCACGACCGCTCTCTGGGACCTCCTGTTGTGTTTATTTACAGCCCTGGTATCACCGCTAGGTACCAGGGCTATTATGTCACGCTGCCTACCTGCTGCCACACTCACACTGCTCCTCCATACCTCCTCCTGCTGCTGCTGCTGCTGTCTGTCTGTGTTTCCCACTGCCAGGGTACACAGATGATTTACCTTCTGCTGCCACTCTGCCACCAGCTATTACGTCAAACAATAGCTATATTGGTTGCAAAACCAAAAACCAAACAAACCATTAAAAAAAAAAAAAAGGTTTAATTTTTCTGAGGTGCCCGGGTTGAAAACTGTGTTGTCCCAGTTGTGTATTGGACACAATGTGGGCTGCACGACCGCTGTCTGGGACCTCCTGTTGTGTTTATTTACAGCCCTGGTATCACCGCTAGGTACCAGGGCTATTATGTCACGGCGAGCTGCCTGCCTCATTGACTGCCTGCTGCCACACACTCATCCTCCTCCTCCTGCTGCTGAATTTACCTCCTGCTGTCTTTGTGTTTCCACTGCCAGGGAGCACATACAATGGCGCTTCCAACATGCGTGCGCCCACCAGCTATTTGTTACGCTCAAAAATAGCTGCATTTCTTTAAAAAAAAAATTGAAAAGAGAAATACGTGAAGAAGAAGAAGACGATATTGAAAAGGAAGGAGAAGATGAAGATGAAGAAGAAGAAGAAGATGAAGAAGAAGATGAAGAAGATGATGAAGAAGAAGATGAAAAAGAAGAAGAAGATGAAGAAGATGAAGAAGAAGAAGATGAAGAAGAAGAAGAAGAAGATGAAGAAGATGATGAAGAAGATGAAGAAGATGAAGAAGAAGAAGAAGAAGATGAAGAAGATGATGATGATGATGAAGAAGAAGAAGAAGAAGAAGAAGAAGAAGAAGAAGAAGATGAAGAAGATGAAGAAGATGAAGAAGAAGAAGAAGAAGAAGAAGAAGAAGAAGATGAAGAAGAAGAAGAAGAAGAAGAAGAAGAAGAAGAAGAAGAAGAAGAAGAAGAAGATGAAGAAGAAGATGAAGAAGAAGAAGAAGAAGAAGAAGACAATATAGAAGAAGAAGAAGAAGATATAGAAGAAGAAGAAGAAGAAGATATAGAAGAAGAAGATCGAGAAGAAGAAGAAGAAAGATAAAGAAGAAGAAGAACAAGTATATACAGTAACACTACTGAACAAAATTAAGGACACAACTTCTCTTTCCACATTTTTTTTTAAAGGAACATCCCCACATAATCACTTGCTGTTGTTACTTGGAAAAAAAGAGGTTTCTTGCATCATTCACCCTCAAAACAAGTGTTGGAAGGCTATTTAAGGCCAATTCGAATAGTCAGCTCGAATAGTTGCTCGAATACCGACTCGAATAGTGAGCTCGAAGTCCGAGGTCGAATCGAATAGTAAAAATTATTCGACTCGAATATTCGACTGACCTCGAATAATTTACTATTCGAATTCGACCAAACTCGAATTTTAAAAAGGGGTATTTGAGCATCACTACCCACAGCAGGTAAAGAAGGTGATTTTGGTGCTCGCACTGTCCCGCTCTGCAGCCTGACCTGGGCACTGCCATGGACATAACATTGTTATATCCATGTCCGCGCAAGGGTATTTCGGTTATCCGATGATCGCTAGACCCCAAATTACTACTCCCTCTGAGTTGCTATGACTCGGAGGGGGAATAGTAATTAACGCCACTGGGAGATGTCATTCTGCTCACCATGTGCCCAAAAGTTTGGGCGGAAAAGTGCCATGTATGCCACAGCAGGGGCCTTCCGTGCTGCCATTACTGCTCTGTCTGTTACTTGTAGGGCTGCTGCTGCCTCCCCATCATTAATACACAGACCTCAGATCAGCAGTAATGTGAACAGAGGAAGTGAGGTTATTGCTCATTTCCTGCATTTTATGTGTGTCATATGGTTACTGTGTGCTGCATCACTTTGGGTCACGGCTGATCTGCAGGTCTCTGAGTGTTGGGGAAAGGGAGGTTGGGTGGGGATGGGTGGAAGGTCAGCTTTGGCTACTAATTAATTATTTATTTAAGTATTTATATAGTTCTGACATATTATGCAGCACTGTACAGAGTGTATTGTCTTGTCACTAACTGTCCCTCAGAGGAGCTCACAATCTAGTGCCTACCATAGTCATATGTTTATGTATGTATCGTGTAGTGCATGTATCATAGTCTAGGGCCAATTTAGGGGGAAGCCAATAAATGTATCTGTATGTGTGAGGAAACCTGAGTGCTTGGAGGAAATCTATGCAGACCTGGGGAGAACATACAAACTACTTGCAGGGGGTGACTTCTATGCTGGGGGTGCAACTTTGACTGCTCACCTATACTAAAGGGCTACCTATTGGGGAGGGGGCACCACTGGCTACCTATTATTACAGGAGAAGGGACCTCCGACTGGCACCGGGGAGAAGGGCCACAAATGTGCCATGTGGGGCCACAAAATCCATAGCAGCTACCCTGTGGTGGTAACTGTACATACATATTTATGCATACAGAAAAAGTATATATATATATATATATATATATATATATATATATATATATATATATATATATATATATATATATATATATATATATATATATATATATATATATAGTATAATGCAATATATAATTCCTAGCAAAGGTATAAGGGACAATTTTATCCAATTGATTTTGCAGTAGCATCTACTGTACCACAGCTGCATATTATAGTAACATAATACACATCCTGTGGGTCAAGTGATGTTAAAGGAAGAATCACTGTGTATTTCTTTTTAATTGTTGGTGGGGATTTTTACCATCCATGTGAGCCCTGTATGCTGGGATACAAGGCTTAGTGCAGAGATCGCTGACGGACTTTGGGAGCTCTCTAAATAAACAAATAGTCCGTAACTGTGGCGATTGGACTTCCGGGAGGCTCCAGCAGCAGAAAGCTGCCTTGGTGATTGCAAAGGAAGGGGGGGAAGTGCGAGAGTCTTTTGATGTGTGTGTGAGCCCCGGGAGAAACAGCATGAGTGGTCCCAATGATTTATATGATGGATGGTGAGGGAAAAAAAAGACTGTTTGTTTATTTAGATAGCTCCCAGAGTCCGTCAGCTCAGCGTCAGCGTCTGCACTGAGCCAGCATACAGGGCTCAAATGGATGTTAAAAAATCCACTAACAATTAAAAGGAAATACACAGTGATTCTTCTGCATGTATGCAGTAACTACTGTGGGGGTACTTAAAGGGGCACTACAGCAAATAATTGTAAAATGTAAAATATGTGCAAACATATACAAATAAGAAGTATGGTTTTTCCAGAGTAAAATGAGCCATAAATTACTTTTCTCCTATGTTGCTGTCACTTACAGTAGGTAGTAGAAATCTGACAGAAGTGAAAGGTTTTGGACTAGTCCATCTGTTTATAGGGGATTCTCAGGGATTTATTTATTTTCAAAAGCACTTAGTGAATGGCAGTTGCTCCGTCCAACTGCCAAAAAACTGTGTAGCGAGAGGGGAAGCTGGCCAGGATCATTGTTTAAATCCTTTTTAGGGAATACCTTATAAAGAATAAAAGCCTTGCTGAGAATCCCCCATGAAGAGATGGACTAGTCCAAAACTTCTGTTAGATTTCTATTACCTACTGTAAGTGACAGCAACATAGGAGAAAAGTAATTTATGGCTTATTTTACGCTGGAAAAAAATGTACTTCTTATTTGTATATGTTTGCACATATTTTACATTTTACAATTTTTCGACATAGTGCCCCTTTAAAAACAAAGTGTTTCGTGAGAGTGGTCCTTTAAGAAGATTACATTGCATGTTTACATTCACAGCTAGGGTGTTGACACTGGGAGAAAACCCATTTACATCAAAATAGTACATTCAAAAAAATATTAAAAAAATATTTACTTCCTGTGAGCAAGAGCTCTCGCTTACAGGATGAAAAACTAAAAAAAAAATACTGAGGCCATCTTGTGGCCAAATAGTAAAACTACATCTACATACATTTTTTTTTAAATATATACACAATCAATTACATTTAAAATTATCTGTGTACCTCCTCACTCCAAAAAAAAAAAAAAAGTTTTAATAAAAAAATAAATAAATAAATACAATAAAAAAAACATAAATAGTTACCCAAGGGTCTGAACTTTTTAATATGCATGTCAAGAGAGTATATTACTATTATTTTTTTTTAAATTATAAGCTTGTATATAGTGACGGATGCAAATTGAAAAAATGCACCTTTATTTCCAAATAAAATATTGGCGCCACACATTGTGAGAGGGACATAATTTAAATGGTGTAAAAACCAGGACAAATGGGTAAAAAAAATATGTGGGTTTTAATTATGGTAGCATGCATTATTTTAAAACTACAATGACTAAAAACTGAGAAATAATTATTTTGTTTCCATTTTTTTCTTAATATTCCCGTTAAAATGCATTGAGAAAAAAATAATTTTTAGCAAAATGTACTTCCCAAAGAAAGCCTAATTGTTGGCGGAAAAAACAAGATATAGGTCAATTCATTGTGATAAGTAGTGATAAAGTTATTGTTGAATGAATGGGAGGTGAAAGTTGCTCGGATGCATAAGGTGAAACAACACTGAACGCTGAAGTGGTTAAAACACAAGTCGTTTAGGTAACCAAAAAGCACTTAATACTTACCGTATTTCTTGGTGTATAAGATGCTCTGGAATTTAAGACACGTGTAGGGCAAAAACCAGGAAAAAACAATATACTAAACCTGGTGCGTCCATGTTCCAGGAGCGTCTTGTCGATGTTTCCCCCCAATTATTGTGTCCTTCTGTGTCAGGCAGCCTACTGGGCCAATCAAAGTGTGGGGATCACACCCTTTAAAGTGACTGAACCCGAAAGGGCAAAGGGCGGGATGAGTAGGGCGCCGTTATTGGCATATAGTGGACATTAATGATGATGATAATTATGACCATACAAATATGACCATAACAGTTAACACCATAGTGTTATCATACTCATCATACATGCTCATGAAATATTGACTATGCTCCCAGTTCTACATTTTGACTCCTAGAACATCAAGAACCAGCACTTACTTAGTCTAATCTGGTTAAAGGGACTCCGAGCAGTGCCTGTGGGTATGCCTTTAAGCATACCCACAACTAATTAATCATATCCTCACACCTCCCAGCATGATGTTTGTAATTATATCCCCCTTGGTTCCTTGTATTTCATCAGGGATGCTCGGATGTGCCTCATCCACGAATTCGGCAATCCGCGTGGTTGCAAAAAAAAATCCGCATTCGGCCCCGCCGCATGCGGATTTTCGTCCGCGTCCACGCAACCACGCGGATTTTCTGCCGTGAATGGCGTAATCACGCGTGGATTCCCGCCCGGAGGCGGATTTTCTTTTAACGTTAATAACAAAGCCCCCATACATGCTACAATCCCCCAAATTGCATGGATTATCGAGGTGATAAGGGGCAACATAACTTCAACATAAAAAATTCCCCCCAATTTTTTTTTTCTAGAGAAAATGGATTTTAAAGTGAAATCAACACTTTAAATGGGGTTATTAATTGGTAATAAGTGGTTTTAAAAAGGGATATACACGTTAAGCAGTCAAAGAGGTGAAGGCGAGTTCCAATGGCACTTGGCGGCGAAGGTACCGCTGGAGGAGGATGAGTGGCTGACGCCAAAAAGGCCCCAGAGAGGTTATTGTAATTTTTGTTTTTTTGTTTTTTTTTGCAGCAATTAGCAATGACACCGCAGCAGAGTTGTCAGTGGACACGGGCAGTGTGAACGCAGAGTGCAGTGGTGGTAGCGACTGAGTCAGGAGAAGGACTATGCGGGCGGTCAGTTCAGCAGCACAGAAGGACCACGGCAACATACTGGTAGTAGTAGTAGCAGCACAGCGTCATAGTGCTGGCCAAAAAATTAAATGCACCCGGTGACCCGGGCAGTGTGAACGCAGACAGAGTACATTGGTGGAAGCGACTGAGTCAGGAGGAGGAGGACAATGCGGGCGGTCAGTTCAGCAGCAGCACAGAAGGACCATGGCAACATACTGGTGGTAGTAGTAGCAGCACAGCGTCATAGTGCTGGCCAAAAAATTAAATGCACCCGGTGACCCGGGCAGTGTGAACGCAGAGTGCAGCAGCGGGAAGCGACTGAGTCAGGAGGAGGAGGACAATGCGGGCGGTCAGTTCAGCAGCAGCAGCACAGAAGGACCATGCCAACATACTGGTGGTAGTAGTAGCAGTAGCAGCACAGCGTCATAGTGCTGGCCAAAAAATTAAATGCACCCGGTGACCCGGGCAGTGATAACGCAGACAGAGTACCTTGGTGGTACCGTGGTAGCGACTGAGTCAGGAGGAGGACAAAGCGGGCGTTCAGTTCAGCAGCAGCAGCACAGAAGGACCATGGCAACATACTGGTGGTAGTAGTAGTAGCACAGCATCATAGTGCTGGCCAAAAAATTAAATGCACCCAGTGACCCGGGCAGTGTGAACGCAGAGTGTAGTAGAGACTGAGTCAGGAGGACAAAGCAGGCGGTCAGTTCAGCAGCTCAGAAGGAGGACCATGGCAACTTACTGGTAGTAGTACCATGACACCAAAAAATTAACCAAGGTAGGCACTAGGCAGGTAGTAACTGTCTTTATAAAGGCAGGCATAGTTAACAACAGCACATGCAGCAGCCACTTCATGTCCCCCTGTGTCCGACAATAGGGGCCAGGAACTCACCTTCCACCCAAGCCTGGTTGATTTTCAGGAAGGTGAGTTTGTCCACAGAGGCGTGGGAGAGCCGAGAGCGCTTCTCTGTGACCACGCCACCGGCCGCACTAAAGCATCTCTCTGAGAGGACACTGGAAGGAGGGCAGGATAGGAGTTCCAGGGCGTACTGGGAAAGCTCGCTCCAGATGTCCAGTCTCTTGACCCAGTACTCCAAGGGGTCCACGGGGCTGTCGGTGTCATTGAGCCCGCTGGATGACCCCATATAGTCAGACACCATGGTGGTCAGTCGTTGCTTGTGCTGGTTGGTGGTGGATGCTGTGGCGGGCACCTCTGTTCTGGGCTGCTGCACTGCATACAGGCTCTTGCTTAGGCTCTTCAGGTCTCCGGGGTGCCAGTTGCTGCTGCTGCTGCTGGTGGTTGTTGTTGTGCTGCTATTGGCAATGGCAGGCACCTCTTGCTGGCTTGGCAGAGCAGTTACAGTGGGGGTGGAAGGCTGGGGGAATGCTTCCAGTAGTCTGCGCACAAGGGCCTCCTTCAACTCCCTTGTGCGTTGCTCGGTGGTGGATGGCATCATTAAGTCTCCCAGCTTCCCCTTCAGACGGGGATCAAGCATCAAGGTAATCCAGATGTCCTCCCTTGAACGCATCTGGATCACCCGGGGGTCCCTGCGAAGGCAGCGCAACATGTGCACAGCCATGGGAAACAAGTGGGCCCTGCCAGCAAGATCTTCCTCGTCCTCGCCATTGTCCCATAACGCATGCCTGTCCTCTTCCTGTGCCATGTCGTTGTCCTCCTCAAACCGCCATCCACGTACAACGCCTGCTGCACTCTTCTCCTCCTCCTCATTCAGGTTAGGGACCTCCAACTCTTCCACTACCTGCTGTGAGCCCTCCTCTGAGCTGGACTGTGCTGCCATCTGCTCCTGTTCTTCCAACTGCCTCAGGGCTTCATCCCCACGCTCAATTAAATTGTCCATTGCCTGCTCCAGTAGACAAACCAAGGGCACCCACTGGGACACAGAGGCCCGCTCCTCACTGACCATCTTGGTTGCCTCCAGGAAGGGACTCAGCACCAGGCATACTTGCTGCATCAGTGTCCACTGAGTGGCAGTAATCATGGGGACTTGCTGGTTGCTGGGGACACTTGGGTCTAGCATGTAGGCCCTAAGAGCCAGCCTGTGCTGACACAGCCGCTCCAACATGGCCAGAGTCGAATTCCAGCGAACTGGCATGTCGATGATCATCCGGTGTTGTGGCCTTCCATACTGCTGCTGTAAGGTGGACAAGAGTGCAGAGGCAGTGGCTGACAGGCGGAAAAAGCGTACCACCGCCCGGGCATCCTGCAGCAGCTCGCTCATCCCCTGGTAGGTGCGCAAGAAGCGCTGCACCACAAGATTGAGCACGTGGGCCAAGCAGGGGATGTGCTGGAGGTTTCCCTGCTGCACTGCTGCCACCAGGTTGGCCCCGTTATCGGCTGCCACATACCCCATTTCCAGGCCTCTGGGGGTCAGCCACCTCCGCTCCTGCTTCCTGAGGGCGGCCAGGACGTTGGTGGCCGTAAGCCTCTCCTTCCCCAGGGTCACCAATTTTAAAAGGGCTTGGCAGTGCCGAGGCTTGGCGCTGCTGCTGCCGAGGCGGGCTTGCTTTCCGGGTGCAGAGGGAGTGTCGTGACAGGACCCTTCTGCATCCCCCCTGATCCCGCGTGGTGGCACCACTAGCTGGGCTGATGCGCTCTTGTCCTCCCTCCCTTCCATCAGTGTCACCCAGTGGGCCGTAAAGGACAGGTAGCGACCTGTCCCAAATCTGCTACTCCACGAGTCCATGATCACGTGGACCCGCTTGCCCACAGAGTAGTCCAGGGAACGGGCCACGTTTTCCACCGCAAACTTGTGGAGTGCTGGGATCGCGCTCCTGCTGAAATAGTGGCGACTGGGGACTTGCCACTCGGGGATGCCAAATTGGAGCAGCGTCCGCATGGCGCTCCCCTCCTGCACCAGGGAGTAGGGAAGCAGCTGTGATGCCATGGCCCGGGCCAGCAAGCCATTTAGTTTGCGGATCCGCCTGTGGCTTGGAGGCAGAGGCTTGGTCAGACCCTGAAAGGTGTCGCTCAGCAGGGTCTGACGACGCTGGGATGCAGGGGAGACAGAGGAGAGAGACGAACACTGGCTGCCAGCCTCAATGTCTGTGTCCTGAGTAGCCGAGGTGGAAGAGCGCTTGCGTGCTACTACTGCTGCTGCTGTGGGGGATTCACGACCCTGAGGGAGGGATGATGCTGCTGCGCTGGTGGGCCTTCTGCTCTCAGGAACCCCTGCCAGCAGTGCCTGCTTCCTCTTAAACTCCGCATACTCGCGGCAGTGGCGGCTTCTCAGGTGGCCCTGGAGGGATGAGGTACCCATCTTGCTCAGACTTTTCCCACGGCTCAATCTTTTGCTGCATAACCTGCACACCGCATACCTTTTGTCATCAGTATATTCCTCAAAGCAATCCCACACTGGTGACTTTAATTTACTGCGGCCCCCCCTAGCAGAGGGTGCAGCGGAACAATGTGTGGTAGTAGTTGCCGGGGGTTGCATGGTGGTGGTGCCGGCTGAAGCAGTGTCCTGTCTACTTCCTCCACGCCCACTGCTGCTGATGCCCCTGCCCCTGCCTGACATATGGCGATATCCTTGCCTAGGCCGAGGTGACTCGTCATCCTGCTCTGCCTCTGACCATTCTTCCACGGACTCAGCAGGCTGCACATAGTTAGGGTCCACAACATCGTCATCATCATCAGCATCTTCATAATCCAGCTCTTCCTCTGACTCCACCGCCTCCTCTTCTGTCCCTACATCCCCAGACACAGACCCCTCTTCTTCATCACCAGAACTCAACAACGGGGCAGCACGGTGGCGTGGTGGTTAGCTCTCTCGCCTTGCAGCGCTGGGTCCCTGGTTCGAATCCCAGCCAGGGCACTATCTGCAAAGAGTTTGTATGTTCTCTCCGTGTCTGCGTGGGTTTCCTCCGGGCACTCCGGTTTCCTCCCACATTCCAAAAACATACAGATAAGTTAATTGGCTCCCTCTAAAAAAATTGGCCCTAGACTACAGTACTTACACTACATAATATAGACATATGGCAATGGTAGGGATTAGATTGTGAGCTCCTTTGAGGGACAGTTAGTGACAAGATATGTATATACTGTACAGCGCTGCGTAATATGTCGGCGCTATATAAATACTAAATAATAATAATAATAATAATAACGCTTGTGATTGTGGCCCGATCTCAATCTCTGCCACATCAGTCCCCAGTAAGTCCTGAGCTTCTTGCATCAGCAGGTTCCCAGAAGCCGGACTGAGGGACAGAACGCTGTCATCCTGGGAGGGCTGCTGACCAGTGGGTGCTGGGGTGGATGTCACAACAAGCGTGGGACATTGGCTGCTGCTGCTGCTTGGAGTGGTGCTCACAGTAGAGGTCTGGGAGGAAGTCATGATGTCCATGAGTACGTCAGGTTCCATTTGCTCAACCACCACACGGGGACCAGAAACTTTAAAATATTTGGACAATGGCGTCCGCTGACTCGGCCCAGGCTTTGCTGCCCCCTTTCTGCTGCATCACGACCACGTACAGCTGGGCGTCCTCTCCCTGGACGTGAAGCGGTCCCAGAAGTGGCTGAGGCAATTGAACTCCCTTTCCTCTCACCCCGCGAAACCCTGCCAGACATGTTGCTAGTAATGAATCACTGGATGCAGTGGGCACAGTACAAGGTCACTGAAGGATGCACCAGGCACAGTACAACGGCACTGAAGGATGCAGTGGGCACAGTACAAGGTCACTGAGGGATGCAGTGGGCACAGCAGTGGGCACTGGATATACAACTAGGTCACTGAAGGATGCAGTGGGCACAGTACAAGGTCACTGAAGGATGCAGTGGGCACAGCAGTGGGCACTGGATATACAACTAGGTCACTGAAGGATGCAGTGGGCACAGTACAAGGTCACTGAAGGATGCAGTGGGCACAGCAGTGGGCACTGGATATACAACTAGGTCACTGAAGGATGCAGTGGGCACAGTACAAGGTCACTGAAGGATGCAGTGGGCACAGTACAAGGTCAGTGAAGGATGCAGTGGGCACAGCAGTGGGCACTGGATATACAACTAGGTCACTGAAGGATGCAGTGGACACAGTACAAAGTCACTGAAGGATGCAGTGGGCACAGCAGTGGGCACTGGATATACAACTAGGTCACTGAAGGATGCAGTGGGCACAGTACAAGGTCACTGAAGGATGCAGTGGGCACAGCAGTGGGCACTGGATATACAACTAGGTCACTGAAGGATGCAGTGGGCACAGCACAAGGTCACTGAAGGATGCAGTGGGCACAGCAGTGGGCACTGGATATACAACTAGGTCACTGAAGGATGCAGTGGGCACAGTACAAGGTCACTGAAGGATGCAGTGGGCACAGCACAAGGTCACTGAAGGATGCAGTGGGCACAGCAGTGGGCACTGGATATACACCTAGGTCACTGAAGGATGCAGTGGGCACAGTACAAGGTCACTGAAGGATGCAGTGGGCACAGCAGTGGGCACTGGATATACAACTAGGTCACTGAAGGATGCAGTGGGCACAGTACAAGGTCACTGAAGGATGCTTTGGGCACAGCAGTGGGCACTGGATATACAACTAGGTCACTGAAGGATGCAGTGGGCACAGCACAAGGTCACTGAAGGATGCAGTGGGCACAGCAGTGGGCACTGGATACACAACTAGGTCACTGAAGGATGCAGTGGGCACAGTACAAGGTCACTGAAGGATGCAGTGGGCACAGCAGTGGGCACTGGATATACAACTAGGTCACTGAAGGATGCAGTGGGCACACAAGGATGTCACACTGTGTAATGAGATGCTCATATGCCAGCGAGCGAGCAGTGGGCACTGGGCACGGCACAAGGTCACTGACAGAATGAATGAACAGCGCTGGCAGAGAGTGGCGGTGCCGGCGGTGTGACTTTATGCCTGCAAATAGTACAAGTGTATAACTGTCACTGGAATATACAAGTGAACACTGCAGTTGCACTAACCTGCCTGCCTGCACTACACACAGATAATCCCCACTCCCACTACACTGACTACACTGCAGCACTGAACCTGCCTGCACTACACACAGTTAAATAATCACTAGACTCCCACACTCCCACTACACTACACTGACTACAACTAACTACAGCAATCACTCACTGACTAGCTAACTGTGTACAGTATAAGAGCAGTGTTAGCAAAAAAAACGCTTTGTTTTTAACACAATAAATGCACTTGCTCAAACAACAATGGCCTGGAGATAATCCTCTCAGCACCACAGTCTAGCAAGGACAGAGCTTTTCCATCATGGCCGCCGCTTTATATTCAGGAGGGGAGGGCATAGCTCCCCTCCTGTGATTGGTTGTTAGGGCCTGGCTGGGGCACTCTGATTGGCCTGCAATGTGTCACTTCCGCATAGTTTGACGCATTTCCGCAAACCACGACTTCAGCGCCGGGTTTCACGAGCGTGAATGCGGATTTCTGTTCGCATTCACGCGAAGCCGAAGTAGATTTTCGTGGTTGAAAATCTATTCACGGATTTTCGTGTCCAAGGCGGAATGCGTCAAAATGTTAGTGAATCCACGCGTAAGCGTGATCACGACCTGGCGGTGAGCACCACTGCTTTCAGTGTCAGGCAGCCTATTAGGCCAATCAAAGTGCGGGGATTACGTCCTTTAAAGTGACTAGACCTGAAGGGGCAAAGGGCGGGATGAGTAGGGCACTGGTTATTGGCACATAGTGGGTGCAAAGTTACTAGCACTTGCTGTGCTGCACTGCAGCAGCATAGCGTGTGTTCCTGTCACTGGGGTTAATTACGCATGCTGCGCGGCCACTATTGAAAAATTGTATTGAAAAATTTGTATTCAATCTAAGAAAGTAGTGCAAAATACATCATACAAAGTTATACACAACTGAGACAAAGGTATACAGCAAATGCACAATGGCCACTCAGTGACAGAAACCCACAAGCTGCATCTACATAAAGCTATGATCACAATGAGTTATGCAGCATACAAATGGAGAAGCATAAGATCAGACTGCCAAACTGCATAAATGCAGTAAAGTATGCAAAGAGTTCATCACTGAATGAATAGTGGTGGAATGTCCATTACCCTGACAGCGCCGTTTCGGACCTATAGTCCTTCATCAGAGGATGGTGTAAGAATGGCTTCCTGTGGCTGCTGCAGTACAATCTGGCTTCCAACATTGTTTAAATACACTTTTCTAATCAGTGACACCCGCACTGGACATTGGGGCCGGCCCTAATGATGTGAATGACATCACGCGGCTCACGCCGCGGCGTCATGACGTCACTTCCAGCTGCTCAGAGCTGCCAGCCAGGAGGGGAAAGCGAGCCAACCCCTCAATGGCCGCAGCATCTGCGCATTGCGGCGCTCGTCGGCCAGGCTGAGAAGAGCAACATAGTCTATAGCAAAAAGAGCAGCATATATCAGTGGGTCCAGGAGGCGGGATTTTCATTGCAGTGTCCAGTTGAATCACTATAAAAAAGAATAAAAAACACCAGGAATTAGTGAAGCAGCATAAAAAGGAAAAAGGACCAAAATCCCTTGGTCAGAAAAACTGTTAAAACCACCAATTTATACATAAAGCAGAGAGCACAACACTAAATCAATAGAGAAGGGGGTTAAATCAGCATCTTCATTAATCCCCTTTGGTGAAATGCTGTTGAGCTTGTACATCCAGTATAGCTCACACTGGAGAAGTTTTAATTCTACGTTTCCTCCCCTGTAGGGGGGATGCACCACCTCTATCACCCTATATCTCAACTGAGTGACATTATGACCTACTGTCATAAAATGTCTTGCAACAGGCAAGTCAGTGTCACCGGAGCGAATGTTGCTGCGGTGCTCACTGATTCTTGAACGTATCTCCCTTGTGGACTGCCCCACATAGAGCTGACCGCAAGGGCATAGAAGGCAGTATATCACATTTTTCGTAGAACAAGTTAACATATAAAGAAATCCATGCTCCCATACGCGGGTGAGGAAACGACTCACCCCGGTGCACATAACTACATTGGGCACAATGTCCACATGGGAACATTCCTCTCGGTTTAGGTAAATCGGAAAGCCAATTACCCTGTGTGACGGGTGGAGAGCTTTTACTCCTAGCGTGAACCAATGAGTCGCAAAGATTCCTCGACCGTCAGAATACGCAGATCGGTTGTTTTAGAAAAATGTGAGAAAGGGAAGAGTCACTACCCAAGACATGCCAGTGTTGTCTCACTATTCTTTGTGCCTGTAAAGAAAGCGGAGAATATGCCAAAACCATGAGGATGCGTGACTGTTCTCTCCTGGGATTGAACTGTAACAAAGAGGACCTATCATGGCTAGCTGCTTGTTACAAGGCCCTGTTAAGAGTGTCATAAGGAATATGCCATAGGGGTGCCCATTCTTTAGTCTCTGGGGGTGGTAGCTTTTGGCAGACAAGTATGTGTTTCTATCTGTTGGTTTCCTATAAGGGGCAGTATGCAGATTCCCCTCCCTCATCTGGACCAAGACGTCCAAGAAATGGACCTCTGTGGTACTGTACTCCAGACTGAAAGTAATGCTCATGAAACAATGGTCCAAGTCATCTTTGAAGGAAATTATACTCGTTTCAGAGCCTGTCCAGATAAAGAAGATGTCATCCATGTACCTCAGCCACCACAAAGACTGACTGAGGTACATAGTATGGGAATAGACAAAAGTTGACTCAAAATAATTAATAAATAAATTAGCATAGCTGGGGCCACATTGCTCCCCATAGCTGTGCCTCGCTGTTGCTGATAAAACACATCTTCAAAGCAAAAATAGTTTCTGGTCAGAACCATGTTTAACAACTCCAGAAGGAAACTGGAGAGTTCAGGAGATAGCGACATATTCGTAAGTACATCATGGATCACTTTGATGCCATCAGAATGGGGAATGGAAGTGTAGAGGCTGGTGACATCCATAGTGCAGAGGAGAACAGGAGTATGGAAAGAACCAAAGCCGGAAATTTTGGAAAGAAAATCAGTGGTGTCAAGCAAAAAAGACCACATCCCAGAGACCCTGGGCTTGAGCACCTGGTCAAGAAAAATAGCAAATAGCAAGTGATTGGAAGATAGAACCAGTGCCTGCCACTATCGGTCTACCTGGGGGGTTAACCATAGATTTGTGAATTTTGGGGAGAACATAAAACAGTGGGATAAGAGGAAATGGAGTAAAAAAAAAAAGTCGTGGATCTGTTGTGTAATGATGCCAACCTGGAGAGCCCGAGTGATCATAGTGTCAACCTCCTTCTTCATGGTCGAAGTTGGATTGCCTGTAAGTTTAAGATAAACATCAGTATCATGGAGTTGACATAACACCTCTCTCCTATAGCTATCCATGATCACGGTAGCTCCACCCTTGTTGGCCGGCTTCAGGATCTGCACATAATGATCGGAGTGCTTGTTGCTCTGTAGCTGAAAGATTGGTGTGAGATTGGTGGCTCGGCCGGCCGACAAGATGGAGATCATGTTTGACCAAATTAATAAAAGTCTCAACTGCATGGGAGGTAGTGGGTGGAAGCCACTTACTTTTTGCATGGCACATTGATCTCAGATGGCAAGGGACTTGTAGTAGAAGAGGTAGGACGGGAGGCCGATTCTTGTCCATTAAAAAACGCTTTAATTCGTAAGGTCCTAAAAAAAGTTCAGGTCACAGTCAAGTTCCAGACGGCTACCTTGATGGGTGGGAACAAACCCTCAACCCCGTCTCAATACCTTTTTCTCTGTGTCATTTAGTGTCCGAGAGGATCAATTCACAATTAGGTTCATCCCTGTGTCTGGCTCCTCGTGACCATCTGCCCATTTCCTCCCTCTCCTCGTCTTTTTCCTTTTCTTCCTTTGCCCTTGGGGCGAGGCCCTAAAAAAATCTGATGAGCCAGTGGAGCCTTTACCCGAGCTAACTGAGGAAGGGTTACCCTGAGGATCCCACTGATATATGCTGCTCTTTTTTCTATAGACTATGTTGCTCTTCTCAGCCTGGCCGCAATGCACAGATGCTGCGGCCATTGAGGGTTTGGCTCGTTTTCCCCTCCTGGCTGGCAGCTCTGAGTAGCGCCCGCTGGAACCAGAAAGTGATGTCATGATGCCACTGCGATGATGCAGTTTGGCAGTCTGATCTTATGCTTCTCCATTTGTATGCTGCATAACTCATTGTGATCATAGCTTTATGTAGATGCAGCTTGTGGGTTTCTGTCACTGAGTGACCATTGTGCATTTGCTGTATACCTTTGTCTCAGTTGTGTATAAATTTGTATGATGTATTTTGCACTACTTTCTTATCTTGAATACAAATTTTTCAATACAAATTTTTGAGCATTATAAAGCCTGGTGTGTGAGTCGTTTTCTATGTTTATAGTATGTGTAGGGCTTTTAAAGTCCAAAATATTGCATATGTGCTATAGTTGCAACCCAAATGTTGCATATATTGGTAGGTGAACAGAGGCGCCAGAAGGATAAAAGTACATAAAATGTTTAAAAAAATTGCTGGGAGGAAGTGGTGGACTCGCCTCTGTTAAAGCAGACACCAAGGACTGTAAATATATAGATATACACATTTATTAAAAAAAATATCCCAAAGATGCAACGCGTTTCACGGGCACAGCTCACTTCTTCAGGCAATAAGCAGGGGATAAACAAACCTCAGAGGTGCTCTGCTTGCTATAACTGAATTGCTGTTGTTTATCCCCTGCTTATTGCCTGAAGAATTGGGCTGTGCCCGCGAAACGCTTTGCATCTTCGGGGTATTTTCAATAAACGTGTATATCTATATATTTACAGTCCTTGGTGTCTGCTTTAATGGAGGCGAGTCCACCACTTCCTCCCAGCAATTTTTAAAAATTTTTATGTACGTTTATCCTTCTGGCGCCTCTGTTCACCTACCAATATATTTGAGTCCACCCCAGGTGGAGGGGTGATCTACCCCCTTTCTTCCTATCTACAGAGAGCGACTTCTTAATCCTGAGTGAGGACAGGTCTAATCTCCTCACCTGCCTAATGAGTGGTTACCTAGGTGGTAACCCGTGTTTGTGAGTATTACCATCTCACTGTTTCATTTATCCAATCAATTTTGACATACTACACCATATTGGGCTCTCGATTTCTCTTCAACTCAAATGTTGCATATGTGCTAGTTGATTGTTCTGGGAGTGCAGACCTTCTTGTAACTAGAGGGAGGGCCTTACCACCCTTTACCACCACCACCACAACCTCCTGGCTCCTCTTGATTAACTATTACTAAGCAGCCTGGTTCGCAATTTTTTTACAGTCGAGGTACCACCAACACTACGTGCCACGTACACGTGCCACGGACATGTGCCACATGCCATGTCCGGCATGCTCCTGGCACACGTTACACCTGCTGCTGCTGATGCATTGCCCTGCTCCTGCTGCCTGTGCGGCTCCCACCACCAAGTCAACATTTACCACCCAAAGAAAGCCTAATTAGTGATGTTAAAAGCAAGATATAGATCAATTAATTGTGATAATTAGTGATAAAATTATTGGCAAATGAATGGGAGGTAAAAATTGCTCGGATGCATAAGGTTAAAAAACGACTGAAAGCTGAAGTGGTTAATAATCTTAATTAACCATAAATACTTACATTTCTTTATTCGCATGGCAGTATCCTCAGAAATGATCCAGTGCCACAGGCGTTACAATAGGGGATGCGATCTCTGCCCCCGCGGGGGCGCTGGGGCCCTCCTAGGGCCCACTCAGGGACTTTTGGGGGGCAGGAGGGGTTGAAACATAAGAGGAGAGCGTGGCCGTAGATCGGTGGGGAGAGGGGACATCCCCCCCCCCTCCCTCACCTCGGGCTCTCCTCTCAGCGCTCCCCTCCTGCAATCAATCATTAGTGGCAGTGGGCGGTGGCAGGCAGAACACATACCTCCTTAGCACCAGAGGTTCCCATCAGTAAGTGCTTCATGTTACTTCCTGTGTAAACAGGAAGTAGCATGAAGCTATTAAAGATCGGAGACCTCCTGCGCAATGGAGGTTCTGTGTTCAGCCTGCCACCGCCCACTGCCACTATTGATTGATTGCAGGAGAGGAATGCTGAGAGGAGAGCCCGAGGTGAGAGAGGGGGGGGGGAATGTCCACCCTCCCCACCAATCTGCAGCCACGCTCTCCTCTTATGTTGTGACCCCTCCTGTCCCCCAAATGTCCCTGAGCAGGCCCTAGGGAAGGGGGGGGGGAGCCAGATTTTTTTTGCAGGGGGGCATGAAGATTTCTAGTTTCGCCCCTGTCCAGTGCCATATCCTTTTGATACCCGATGAATGAAAGAAAATCCCTGCCCTGATGATCGATGGACAGTACCACACACATTGATCCCAGCCATTCTGCTAGCGAACGTCCGCTCCCTCCCGAACAAGCTAGACGAGCTGCTTCTTCTGCTTGGCAGCAAACCCACGCTTAGTAGCAACTCCCCGGTACTCTGCTTCACAGAGACTTGGCTGAACGACAACATCCCGGATAACTCCCTTCATCTTCCGGGCTTTGACCTCTTTCGTGCAGATCGCGACCAGGCACTCTCGGGGAAAAAGAAAGGCGGAGGTGTCTGTTTTTACATCAACTCCACCTGGTGCTCCAACACGACCATCCTGCAGAAAGGCTGCTCGCCAGACATAGAACTCTTACTGATTAACTGCAGGCCTCAGTACTCTCCCAGGGAATTCAACTCCTATGTCCTGGCGGGCGTCTACATCCCCCCGGATGCTGACACCAGTAATGCACTGGGCACACTCAGTGATGCCATCTCAAGGTGGGAGACATACCTCCCAGACTCCCTCTTCATCATTCTGGGGGATTTCAATAGGGCAAACCTACGTCAAGAGCTTCCCCGCTACAAACAACACATCACCTGCCCCACCAGGAACCAGAACACCCTGGACCACTGCTACACAGTCCTCAAAGACGCGTACAAGGCCATTAGCCGAGCTGCCTTGGGCAGCTCTGATCACTACCTAATCCACATGATCCCCACCTACAGAAGACACCTTGAAACCACAAAGCCGCTAGTCAAGCCTGTGAAGAAGTGGACAGAGGAGGCAAAGGGGCAACTTCAGGCCTGCTTCGACAGCACCGACTGGTCAGTCCTGGAAGCTCCCTGCCTGGAGGAATGGTCAGAGAATGTCACCTCCTACATTAGATTCTGCGAGGAGACATGCATCCCAGCGACAACCATCAAGGTCTTTCCGAACAACAAGCCCTGGTTCAACGGAAGGCTACGCAGGCTCCGGAGGCAAAAAGAGGAAGCCCACAAATCTGGAACACCGGAGAGTTTCAGGGAAGCCAGGAACATCTTGAAAAGAGAGTTGAAGGTGGCAAAGAGAGACTACTCCAACAAGCTGAGTCGCAATCTCCAGTCCAACAATGTCCGGGAGGTCTGGAAAGGCCTAAGGGCAGCCACCAACTTCAAGCCTCCTTCCCAACACATACTTCCGAGCACTGCACTAGCTGAGGATCTCAACAAATTCTATTGCAGGTTCGAGGCCCAGCCCACCCACCCGGAGGATCAAACATCCTCACCCAGGCATCCACCCCCCTCCTCTCCTCCACACGCTGGTCATACTCCCTCAATACAGCTAACAGTCCAGGAGACCGATGTGCTGCGGCACCTCCGGAAGCTAAACACTAGGAAGGCCTCAGGCCCAGATGGCATATCCCCATCCTGTCTAAAAACATGTGCGGGACAGTTATCCCTGGTCCTCACTTCCATCTTCAACAGATCCCTGGAGCTGGGCAAAGTTCCCTCCTGCCTCAAAAAAGCCGACATCATCCCGGTCCCCAAGAAGCCAGGAGTCACGGACCTAAACAACTTTAGACCTGTCGCCCTAACCCCGATTATCATGAAGACCTTCGAGAGACTGGTCCTCTCCCACCTGAAGCTTCACACTGCCACCCTATTGGATCCTCTACAATTTGCATACAGGGCAAACCGGTCTGTGGAAGACGCCATTAACATCTGCCTTGCACATATCACTGAACACCTGGATAAACCAAAGACCTACGCAAGGATCCTCCTCCTGGACTTCAGTTCCGCGTTCAACACCATCTGCCCAAACATTCTGCACGACGACCTGGAACAGCTTGGTGTCGACCCAACCCTTTGCACCTGGATCAAGGACTTCCTTACGAACAGGACACAGCTAGTGAGACTCGGAGGCTGCTCCTCCAGTGTAAGAACCACAAACACAGGCGCCCCGCAAGGATGTGTACTGTCTCCGATGCTCTTCTCCCTGTATACAAACAGCTGCACCTCCTCCACGGATACCGTCAAGGTCATTAAGTTTGCAGATGACACCACCATCGTAGGACTCATGGGTGATAAAGCGGAACTGGAATATCACAGCGAGATCGAACGGATTCTCAGATGGTGCTCAGACAACAAACTTGTACTAAACACTGCAAAAACGGTGGAACTGATAGTGAACTTCAGAAGGAACGCTCCACAACCCAACCCAATCATTGATGGCACCGAAGTCACCAGGGTACATAGCGCGCGGTTCCTAGGCACCACCATCACGGAGAACTTGAGATGGGACGAAAACACCTCTACTACCCAAAAGAAGGCCCAGCAGAGACTGTTCTTCCTGAGGCAACTAAGGAAGTTTGGCATGCCCAGGGAGCTACTGACCAGTTTTTATACGGCGACCATCGAATCTGTCCTTTGCTCCTCCATCATTGTCTGGTACTCGGGGGCAAATGCGAAGGATAGGCTCAAACTCCAGAGAGTCATCAATGTGGCTGAGAAGATCATTGGGTCGCCCCTGCCACCCTTAGACCTTCTCCATACATCCAGAATGAGGTCCAGGGCAAATAGAATCACACTCGATCCCTCTCACCCTGGCAATCACTTCTTCAGTCCTCTTCGCTCGGGACGTCGCTATAGGTCCATCTACACCAAAACCACCAGGCGTAGGAACACTTTCTTCCCTCAAGCGATCACTCTCCTCAACTCAGAATCTCTCTCCAATGCCATCTCCTAATCCCCTTCTGCTCCTCGGGGCACTAGAGGACGAATGCATGCCCATAGGCTGTCACTCATGTTCATCTCTGCATAACTAAGCGACAACCGCTCTATGTGTCTTTTGCTATGTCGAAATGTTTTCCTTATAAATTGTACTATGTGTAATGTTACTTGTACTGTTTGCACTTGCCAATATGCCTTGTGTTCACAAATAATTCCGGGTGCCTGTCGCACTTGGTGAATAAAGTGATTCTGATTCTGATTCTGATTCTGATTCCCAGCCCTGGACTTGCTATACTAAGTATGGCAAGCCCCAGAGCAATGACATTCTGAGTTATGCTGCAGAATGTCACTTTGAAATATTCAAAATCGATATTCTCAAAAACTACAAGGTCTTTTTGAAAGATGTTTTTTTCCTTTTGTTCTCACAGTTCTCCACATTTAACAGGTATGCACGGAGTGGTATATCACACTGCGTGCACTCACGTAGGTAGGTGGGTGCACTGAACACAACAGCTAGGTATATGCAGTGATGAGGTGGGTTCACTGAACACAACAGCTAGGTATATGCAGTGATGAGGTGGGTTCACTGAACACAACAGCAAGGTACATGCTGTGATGAGGTGGATTCACTCAACACAAAAGGTAGGTATATGCAGTGATGAGGTGGGTTCACTGAACACAAAGGGTAGGTATATGCAGTGATGAGGTGGGTTCACTGAACACAACAGGTAGGTATATGCAGTGATGAGGTTCACTGAACACAACAGCTAGGTATATGCAGTGATGAGGTGGGTTCACTGAACACAACAGCAAGGTATATGCTGTGATGAGGTGGATTCACTCAACACAAAAGGTAGGTATATGCAGTGATGAGGTGGGTTCTCTGAACACAAAGGGTAGGTATAGTGATGAGGTGGGTTCACTGAACACAACAGCTAGGTATATGCAGTGATGAGGTGGGTTCACTGAACACAACAGCTAGGTATATGCTGTGATTAGTGATGCTCGGATGTGCCTCATCCACGAATTCGGAAATCCGCGTGGTTGCAAAAAAAATATCCGCATTCGGCCCCGCCGCATGCGGATTTTCGTCCGCGTCCACGCAACCACGCGGATTTTTTCCCGTGAATGGCGTAATCACGCGCGGATTCACGCCCGTAGGCGGATTTTCTTTTAACGTTAATAACAAAGCCCCCATACATGCTACAGTCCCCCAAATAGCATGGATTATCGAGGTGATAAGGGGCAACATAACTTCAACATAAAAAATTCCCCAAAAAAAAATTTTCTAGAGAAAATGGATTTTAAAGTGAAATCAACACTTTAAATGGGGCTATTAATTGGTAATAAGTGGTTTTAAAAAGGGATATACACGTTAAGCAGTCAAAGAGGTGAAGGCGAGTTCCAATGGCACTTGGCGGCGAAGGTACCGCTGGAGGAGGATGAGTGGCTGACGGCAAAAAGGCTCCAGAGAGGTTTTTGTAAAAAAATTTTTGTTTTTTTTGCAGCAATTAGCAATGACATCGCAGCAGAGTTGTCAGTGGACACGGGCAGTGTGAACGCAGAGGGCAGTGGTGGTAAGCCTGAGTCAGGAGAAGGACTATGCGGGCGGTCAGTTCAGCAGCACAGAAGGACCACGGCAACATACTGGTGGTAGTAGTAGCAGCACAGCGTCATAGTGCTGGCCAAAAAATGAAATGCACCCGGTGACCCGGGCAGTGTGAACGCAGAGTGTAGTAGCGACTGAGTCAGGAGGACAAAGCGGGCGGTCAGTTCAGCAGCAGCAGCACAGTAGTAGTAGCACAGCGTCATAGTGCTGGCCAAAAAATTAAATGCACCCGGCGACCCGGGCAGTGTGAACGCAGAGTGTAGTAGCGACTGAGTCAGGAGGACAAAGCGGGCGGTCAGTTCAGCAGCAGCAGCACAGTAGTAGTAGCACAGCGTCATAGTGCTGGCCAAAAAATTAAATGCACCCGGCGACCCGGGCAGTGTGAACGCAGAGTGTAGTAGCGACTGAGTCAGGAGGACAAAGCGGGCGGTCAGTTCAGCAGCAGCAGCACAGTAGTAGTAGCACAGCGTCATAGTGCTGGCCAAAAAATTAAATGCACCCGGCGACCCGGGCAGTGTGAACGCAGAGTGTAGTAGCGACTGAGTCAGGAGGACAAAGCGGGCGGTCAGTTCAGCAGCTCAGAAGGAGGACCATGGCAACTTACTGGTAGTAGTACCATAACACCAAAAAATTAACCAAGGTAGGCACTAGGCAAGTAGTAAATGTCTTTTTAAAGGCAGGCATAGTTAACAACAGCACATGCAGCAGCCACTTCATGTCCCCCTGTGTCCGACAATAGGGGCCAGGAACTCACCTTCCACCCAAGCCTGGTTGATTTTCAGGAAGGTGAGTTTGTCCACAGAGGCGTGGGAGAGCCGAGAGCGCTTCTCTGTGACCACGCCACCGGCCGCACTAAAGCATCTCTCTGAGAGGACACTGGAAGGAGGGCAGGATAGGAGTTCCAGGGCGTACTGGGAAAGCTCGCTCCAGATGTCCAGTCTCTTGACCCAGTACTCCAAGGGGTCCACGGGGCTGTCGGTGTCATTGAGCCCGCTGGATGACCCCATATAGTCAGACACCATGGTGGTCAGTCGTTGCTTGTGCTGGTTGGTGGTGGATGCTGTGGCGGGCACCTCTGTTCTGGGCTGCTGCACTGCATACAGGCTCTTGCTTAGGCTCTTCAGGTCTCCGGGGCGCCAGTTGCTGCTTCTGCTGCTGGTGGTTGTTGTTGTGCTGCTAGTGGCAATGGCAGGCACCTCTTGCTGGCTTGGCAGAGCAGTTACAGTGGGGGTGGAAGGCTGGGGGAATGCTTCCAGTAGTCTGCGCACAAGGGCCTCCTTCAACTCCCTTGTGCGTTGCTCGGTGGTGGATGGCGTCATTAAGTCTCCCAGCTTCCCCTTCAGACGGGGATCAAGCATCAAGGTAATCCAGATGTCCTCCCTTGAACGCATCTGGATCACCCGGGGGTCCCTGCGAAGGCAGCGCAACATGTGCACAGCCATGGGAAACAAGTGGGCCCTGCCAGCAAGATCTTCCTCGTCCTCGCCATTGTCCCATAACGCATGCCTGTCCTCTTCCTGTGCCATGTCGTTGTCCTCCTCAAACCGCCATCCACGTACAACGCCTGCTGCACTCTGCTCCTCCTCCTCCTCCTCATTCAGGTTAGGGACCTCCAACTCTTCCACTACCTGCTGTGAGCCCTCCTCTGAGCTGGACTGTGCTGCCATCTGCTCCTGTTCTTCCAACTGCCTCAGGGCTTCATCCCCACGCTCAATTAAATTGTCCATTGCCTGCTCCAGTAGACAAACCAAGGGCACCCACTGGCACACAGAGGCCCGCTCCTCACTGACCATCTTGGTTGCCTCCAGGAAGGGACTCAGCACCAGGCATACTTGCTGCATCAGTGTCCACTGAGTTGCAGTAATCATGGGGACTTGCTGGTTGCTGGGGACACTTGGGTCTAGCATGTAGGCCCTAAGAGCCAGCCTGTGCTGACACAGCCGCTCCAACATGGCCAGAGTCGAATTCCAGCGAACTGGCATGTTGATGATCAGCCGGTGTTGTGGCCTTCCATACTGCTGCTGTAAGGTGGACAAGAGTGCAGAGGCAGTGGCTGACAGGCGGAAAAAGCGTACCACCGCCCGGGCATCCTGCAGCAGCTCGCTCATCCCCTGGTAGGTGCGCAAGAAGCGCTGCACCACAAGATTGAGCACGTGGGCCAAGCAGGGGATGTGCTGGAGGTTTCCCTGCTGCACTGCTGCCACCAGGTTGGCCCCGTTATCGGCTGCCACATACCCCACTTCCAGGCCTCTGGGGGTCAGCCACCTCCGCTCCTGCTTCCTGAGGGCGGCCAGGACGTTGGTGGCCGTAAGCCTCTCCTTCCCCAGGGTCACCAATTTTAACCCTACTGGTGGTTTGCAAAAAAATCGCCAGGGGGCAGCAAATCTTTTTAAAAAAATTTTTTTTTTTTTTTTCATGTAGCGAGACAAAGTCTCGCTACATGATAGCCGCTGCTCAGCGGCATCCCCCCAGCCCCTCCGATCGCCGCCGGCGATCGGAGATCCGGAGATCCCGTTCAAAGAACGGGATCTCCCGGAGGTCTTCCCCCGTCGCCATGGCGACGGGGCGGGATGACGTCACCGACGTCATCGACGTCGTGACGTCAAAGGGGATTCCGATCCACCCCATAGAGCTGCTTGGCACTGATTGGCCAGGCAGCGCACGGGGTCTGGGGGGGGGGCGGCTGCGGCGCGATGGATAGCGGCGGATCGGCGGGTAGCGGCGGCGATCGGGCACTGCACGCAGCTAGCAAAGTGCTAGCTGCGTGCAGCAAAAAAAAAATTATGCAAATCGGCCCAGCGGGGCCTGAGCGGTGCCTTCCGGCGGCTTACCCCGAGCTCAGCTCGGGCTTACCGCCAGGAAGGTTAAAAGGGCTTGGCAGTGCCGAGGCTTGGCGCTGCTGCTGCCGAGGCGGGCTTGCTTTCCGGGTGCTGAGGAAGTGTCGTGACAGGACCCTTCTGCATCCCCCCTGATCCCGCGTGATGGCACCACTAGCTGGGCTATTAGCTCTTGTCCTCCCTCCCTTCCATCAGTGTCACCCAGTGGGCCGTAAAGGACAGGTAGCAACCTGTTCCAAATCTGCTACTCCACGAGTCCATGGTCACGTGGACCCGCTTGCCCACAGAGTAGTCCAGGGAACGGGCCACGTTTTCCACCGCAAACTTGTGGAGTGCTGGGATCGCGCTCCTGCTGAAATAGTGGCGACTGGGGACTTGCCACTCGGGGATGCCAAATTGGAGCAGCGTCCGCATGGCGCTCCCCTCCTGCACCAGGGAGTAGGGAAGCAGCTGTGATGCCATGGCCCGGGCCAGCAAGCCATTTAGTTTGCGGATCCGCCTGTGGCTTGGAGGCAGAGGCTTGGTCAGACCCTGAAAGGTGTCGCTCAGCAGGGTCTGATGACGCTGGGATGCAGGGGAGACAGAGGAGAGAGACGAACACTGGCTGCCAGCCTCAATGTCTGTGTCCTGAGCAGCCGAGGTGGAAGAGCGCTTGCGTGTTACTACTGCTGCTGCTGTGGGGGATTCACGACCCTGAGGGAGGGAGGATGCTGCTGCGCTGGTGGGCCTTCTGCTCTCAGGAACCCCTGCCAGCAGTGCCTGCTTCCTCTTAAAGTCTGCATACTCACGGCAGTGGCGGCTTCTCAGGTGGCCCTGGAGGGATGAGGTACCCATCTTGCTCAGACTTTTCCCACGGCTCAATCTTTTGCTGCATAAACTGCACACCGCATACCTTTTGTCATCAGTACATTCCTCAAAGCAATCCCACACTGATGACTTTAATTTACTGCGGCCCCCACTAGCAGAGGGTGCAGCGGAGCAATGTGTGGTAGTAGTTGCCGGGGGTTGTATGGTGGTGGTGCCGGCTGAAGCAGTGTCCTGTCTACTTCCTCCACGCCCACTGCTGCCGATGCCCCTGCCCCTGCCTGACATATGGCGATATCCTTGCCTAGGCCGAGGTGACTCGTCATCCTGCTCTGACCATTCTTCCACGGACTCAGCAGGCTGCACATAGTTAGGGTCCACAACGTCGTCATCATCAGCAGCATCATCATAATCCAGCTCTTCCTCTGACTCCCCCGCCTCCTCTTCTGTCCCTACATCCCCAGACACAGACCCCTCTTCTTCATCACCAGAACTCAACAACGCTTGTGATTGTGGCCCGATCTCAATCTCTGCCACATCAGTCCCCAGTAAGTCCTGAGCTTCTTGCATCAGCAGGTTCCCAGATGCCGGACTGAGGGACAGAACGCTGTCATCCTGGGAGGGCTGCTGACCAGTGGGTGCTGGGGTGGATGTCACAACAAGCGTGGGATGTTGGCTGCTGCTGCTACTGCTTGGAGTGGTGCTCACAGTAGAGGTCTGGGAGGAAGTCATGATGTCCATGAGTACGTCAGGTTCCATTTGCTCAACCACCACACGGGGACCGGAAACTTTAAAATATTTGGACAATGGCGTCCGCTGACTCGGCCCAGGCTTTGCTGCCCCCTTTTCTGCTGCATCACGACCACGTACAGCTGAGCGTCCTCTCCCTGGACGTGGAGCAGTCCCAGAAGTGGCTGAGGCAATTGAACTCCCTTTCCTCTCACCCCGCGAAACCCTGCCAGACATGTTGCTAGTAATGAATCACTGGATGCAGTGGGCACAGTACAAGGTCACTGAAGGATGCAGTGGGCACAGTACAAGGTCACTGAAGGATGCAGTGGCCACAGTACAAGGTCACTGAAGGATGCAGTGGGCACAGCAGTGGGCACTGGATATACAACTAGGTCACTGAAGGATGCAGTGGCCACAGTACAAGGTCACTGAAGGATGCAGTGGGCACAGCAGTGGGCACTGGATATACAACTAGGTCACTGAAGGATGCAGTGGCCACAGTACAAGGTCACTGAAGGATGCAGTGGGCACAGTACAAGGTCACTGAAGGATGCAGTGGGCACAGTACAAGGTCACTGAAGGATGCAGTGGGCACAGCAGTGGGCACTGGATATACAACTAGGTCACTGAAGGATGCAGTGGGCACAGTACAAGGTCACTGAAGGATGCAGTGGCCACAGTACAAGGTCACTGAAGGATGCAGTGGGCACAGCAGTGGGCACTGGATATACAACTAGGTCACTGAAGGATGCAGTGGCCACAGTACAAGGTCACTGAAGGATGCAGTGGGCACAGTACAAGGTCACTGAAGGATGCAGTGGGCACAGTACAAGGTCACTGAAGGATGCAGTGGGCACAGCAGTGGGCACTGGATATACAACTAGGTCACTGAAGGATGCAGTGGCCACAGTACAAGGTCACTGAAGGATGCAGTGGGCACAGCAGTGGGCACTGGATATACAACTAGGTCACTGAAGGATGCAGTGGGCACAGTACAAGGTCACTGAAGGATGCAGTGGGCACAGTACAAGGTCACTGAAGGATGCAGTGGGCACAGTACAAGGTCACTGAAGGATGCAGTGGGCACAGTAGTGGGCACTGGATATACAACTAGGTCACTGAAGGATGCAGTGGCCACAGTACAAGGTCACTGAAGGATGCAGTGGGCACAGCAGTGGCCACTGGATATACAACTAGGTCACTGAAGGATGCAGTGGCCACAGTACAAGGTCACTGAAGGATGCAGTGGGCACAGCAGTGGGCACTGGATATACAACTAGGTCACTGAAGGATGCAGTGGGCACACAAGGATGTCACACTGTGTAATGAGATGCTCATATGCCAGCGAGCGAGCGAGCAGTGGGCACTGGGCACGGCACAAGGTCACTGACAGAATGAATGAACAGCGCTGGCAGAGAGTGGCGGCGCCGGCGGTGTGACTGGCTGCCTGCAAATAGTACAAGTGTATAACTGTCACTGGAATATACAAGTGAACACTGCAGCTGCACTAACCTGCCTGCCTGCACTCTACACACAGATAATCCCCACTCCCACTACACTGCAGCACTGAACCTGCCTGCACAGCACTACACACAGTTAAAAAATCACTAGACTCCCACACTCCCACTACGCTACACTGACTACAACTAACTACAGCAATCACTCACTGACTAGCTAACTGTGTACAGTATAAGAGCAGTGTTAGCAAAAAAAACGCTTTGTTTTTAACACAATAAATGCACTTGCTCAAACAACAATGGCCTGGAGATAATCCTCTCAGCACCACAGTCTAGCAAGGACAGAGCTTTTCCATCATGGCCGCCGCTTTATATTCAGGAGGGGAGGGCATAGCTCCCCTCCTGTGATTGGTTGTTAGGGCCTGGCTGGGGCACTCTGATTGGCCTGCAATGTGTCACTTCCGCATAGTTTCACGCATTTCCGCAAACCACGACTTCAGCACCGGGTTTCACGAGCGTGAATGCGGATTTCTGTCCGCATTCACGCGAAGCCGAAGTAGATTTTCGTGGTTGAAAATCTATTCACGGATTTTCGTGTCCGAGGCGGAATGCGTCAAAATGGTCATGAATCCACGCGTAAGCGTGATCACGACCTGGTGGTGAGCACCACTGACTGTGATGAGGTGGGTTCACTGAACACAAAAGCTAGGTATATGCTGTGATGAGGTGGGTTCACTGAACACAACAGCTAGGTATATGCAGTGATGAGGTGGGTTCACTGAACACAACAGCAAGGTATATGCTGTGATGAGGTGGATTCACTCAACACAAAAGGTAGGTATATGCAGTGATGAGGTGAGTTCACTGAACACAAAAGGTAGGTATATGCAGTGATGAGGTGGGTTCACTGAACACAACAGCTAGGTATATGCAGTGATAAGGTGGGTTCACTGGACACAACAGCTAGGTATATGCTGTGATGAGGTGGGTTCACTGAACACAACAGCTAGGTATATGCTGTGATGAGGTGGGTTCACTGAATACAACAGCTAGGTATATGCTGTGATGAGGTGGGTTCACTCAACACAAAAGGTAGGTATATGCAGTGATGAGGTGGGTTCACTGAACACAACAGCTAGGTATATGCAGTGATGAGGTGGGTTCACTAAACACAAAAGGTAGGTATATGCAGTGATGAGGTGGGTTCACTCAACACAAAAGGTAGGTATATGCAGTGATGAGGTGGGTTCACTGAACACAAAAGGTAGGTATATGCAGTGATGAGGTGGGCTCACTGAACACAAAAGGTAGGTATATGCAGTGATGAGGTGGGTTCACTGAACACAACAGGTAGGTATATGCAGTGATGAGGTGCGTTCACTGAACACAACAGCTAGGTATATGCAGTGATGAGGTGGGTTCACTGAACACAACAGCTAGGTATATGCTTTGATGAGGTGGGTTCACTGAACACAACAGCTAGGTATATGCTGTGATGAGGTGGATTCACTCAACACAAAAGGTAGGTATATGCAGTGATGAGGTGTGTTCACTGAACACAAAAGGTAGGTATATGCAGTGATGAGGTGGGTTCATTGAACACAACAGCTAGGTATATGCTTTGATGAGGTGTGTTCACGGAACACAACAGCAAGGTATATGCTGTGATGAGGTGGATTCACTCAACACAAAAGGTAGGTATATGCAGTGATGAGGTGGGTTCACTGAACACAACAGCTAGGTATATGCAGTGATGAGGTGGGTTCCCTGGACACAACAGCTAGGTATATGCTGTGATGAGGTGGGTTCACTGAACACAACAGCTAGGTATATGCTGTGATGAGGTGGGTTCACTGAACACAACAGCTAGGTATATGCTATGATGAGGTGGGTTCACTAAACACAAAACGTAGGTATATGCAGTGATGAGGTAGGTTCACTCAACACAAAAGGTAGGTATATGCAATGATGAGGTGGGCTCACTGAACACAAAAGGTAGTTATATGCAGTGATGAGGTGGGTTCACTGAACACAACAGGTAGGTATATGCAGTGATGAGGTGGGTTCACTGAACACAACAGCTAGGTATATGCAGTGATGAGGTGGGTTCACTGAACACAACAGCAAGGTATATGCTGTGATGAGGTGGATTCACTCAACACAAAAGGTAGGTATATGCAGTGATGAGGTGAGTTCACTGAACACAAAAGGTAGGTATATGCAGTGATGAGGTGGGTTCACTGAACACAACAGCTAGGTATATGCAGTGATAAGGTGGGTTCACTGGACACAACAGCTAGGTATATGCTGTGATGAGGTGGGTTCACTGAACACAACAGCTAGGTATATGCTGTGATGAGGTGGGTTCACTGAACACAACAGCTAGGTATATGCTGTGATGAGGTGGGTTCACTCAACACAAAAGGTAGGTATATGCAGTGATGAGGTGGGTTCACTGAACACAACAGCTAGGTATATGCAGTGATGAGGTGGGTTCACTAAACACAAAAGGTAGGTATATGCAGTGATGAGGTGGGTTCACTCAACACAAAAGGTAGGTATATGCAGTGATGAGGTGGGTTCACTGAACACAAAAGGTAGGTATATGCAGTGATGAGGTGGGCTCACTGAACACAAAAGGTAGGTATATGCAGTGATGAGGTGGGTTCACTGAACACAACAGGTAGGTATATGCAGTGATGAGGTGGGTTCACTGAACACAACAGCTAGGTATATGCAGTGATGAGGTGGGTTCACTGAACACAACAGCTAGGTATATGCTGTGATGAGGTGGGTTCACTGAAGACAACAGCTAGGTATATGCTTTGATGAGGTGGGTTCACTGAACACAACAGCTAGGTATATGCTGTGATGAGGTGGATTCACTCAACACAAAAGGTAGGTATATGCAGTGATGAGGTGTGTTCACTGAACACAAAAGGTAGGTATATGCAGTGATGAGGTGGGTTCATTGAACACAACAGCTAGGTATATGCTTTGATGAGGTGGGTTCACTGAACACAACAGCAAGGTATATGCTGTGATGAGGTGGATTCACTCAACACAAAAGGTAGGTATATGCAGTGATGAGGTGGGTTCACTGAACACAAAAGGTAGGTATATGCAGTGATGAGGTGGGTTCACTGAACACAACAGCTAGGTATATGCAGTGATGAGGTGGGTTCCCTGGACAAAACAGCTAGGTATATGCTGTGATGAGGTGGGTTTACTGAACACAACAGCTAGGTATATGCTGTGATGAGGTGGGTTCACTGAACACAACAGCTAGGTATATGCAGTGATGAGGTGGGTTCACTCAACACAAAAGGTAGGTATATGCAGTGATGAGGTGGGTTCACTCAACACAAAAGGTAGGTATATGCAGTGATGAGGTGGGTTCACTGAACACAAAAGGTAGGTATATGCAGTGATGAGGTGGGCTCACTGAACACAAAAGGTAGGTATATGCAGTGATGAGGTGGGTTCACTGAACACAACAGGTAGGTATATGCAGTGATGAGGTGGGTTCACTGAACACAACAGCTAGGTATATGCAGTGATGAGGTGGGTTCACTGAACACAACAGCTAGGTATATGCTGTGATGAGGTGGGTTCACTGAACACAACAGCTAGGTATATGCTTTGATGAGGTGGGTTCACTGAACACAACAGCTACGTATATGCTGTGATGAGGTGGATTCACTCAACACAAAAGGTAGGTATATGCAGTGATGAGGTGTGTTCACTGAACACAAAAGGTAGGTATATGCAGTGATGAGGTGGGTTCATTGAACACAACAGCTAGGTATATGCTTTGATGAGGTGTGTTCACTGAACACAACAGCAAGGTATATGCTGTGATGAGGTGGATTCACTCAACACAAAAGGTAGGTATATGCAGTGATGAGGTGGGTTCACTGAACACAAAAGGTAGGTATATGCAGTGATGAGGTGGGTTCACTGAACACAACAGCTAGGTATATGCAGTGATGAGGTGGGTTCCCTGGACACAACAGCTAGGTATATGCTGTGATGAGGTGGGTTCACTGAACACAACAGCTAGGTATATGCTGTGATGAGGTGGGTTCACTGAACACAACAGCTAGGTATATGCTATGATGAGTTGGGTTCACTAAACACAAAAGGTAGGTATATGCAGTGATGAGGTAGGTTCACTCAACACAAAAGGTAGGTATATGCAGTGATGAGGTGGGCTCAATGAACACAAAAGGTAGGTATATGCAGTGATGAGGTGGGTTCACTGAACACAACAGGTAGGTATATGCAGTGATGAGGTGGGTTCACTGAACACAACAGCTAGGTATATGCAGTGATGAGGTGGGTTCACTGAACACAACAGCAAGGTATATGCTGTGATGAGGTGGATTCACTCAACACAAAAGGTAGGTATATGCAGTGATGAGGTGAGTTCACTGAACACAAAAGGTAGGTATATGCAGTGATGAGGTGGGTTCACTGAACACAACAGCTAGGTATGTGCAGTGATAAGGTGGGTTCACTGGACACAACAGCTAGGTATATGCTGTGATGAGGTGGGTTCACTGAACACAACAGCTAGGTATATGCTGTGATGAGGTGGGTTCACTCAACACAAAAGGTAGGTATATGCAGTGATGAGGTGGGTTCACTGAACACAACAGCTAGGTATATGCAGTGATGAGGTGGGTTCACTAAACACAAAAGGTAGGTATATGCAGTGATGAGGTGGGTTCACTCAACACAAAAGGTAGGTATATGCAGTGATGAGGTGGGTTCAATGAACACAAAAGGTAGGTATATGCAGTGATGAGGTGGGCTCACTGAACACAAAAGGTAGGTATATGCAGTGATGAGGTGGGTTCACTGAACACAACAGGTAGGTATATGCAGTGATGAGGTGGGTTCACTGAACACAACAGCTAGGTATATGCAGTGATGAGGTGGGTTCACTGAACACAACAGCTAGGTATATGCTGTGATGAGGTGGGTTCACTGAACACAACAGCTAGGTATATGCTTTGATGAGGTGGGTTCACTGAACACAACAGCTAGGTATATGCTGTGATGAGGTGGATTCACTCAACACAAAAGGTAGGTATATGCAGTGATGAGGTGTGTTCACTGAACACAAAAAGGTAGGTATATGCAGTGATGAGGTGGGTTCATTGAACACAACAGCTAGGTATATGCTTTGATGAGGTGGGTTCACTGAACACAACAGCAAGGTATATGCTGTGATGAGGTGGATTCACTCAACACAAAAGGTAGGTATATGCAGTGATGAGGTGGGTTCACTGAACACAAAAGGTAGGTATATGCAGTGATGAGGTGGGCTCACTGAACACAAAAGGTAGGTATATGCAGTGATGAGGTGGTTTCACTGAACACAACAGCTAGGTATATGCAGTGATGAGGTGGGTTCACTGAACACAACAGCTAGGTATATGCTGTGATGAGGTGGGTTCACTGAACACAACAGCTAGGTATATGCTTTGATGAGGTGGGTTCACTGAACACAACAGCTAGGTATATGCTGTGATGAGGTGGATTCACTCAACACAAAAGCTAGGTATATGCAGTGATGAGGTGCGTTCACTGAACACAAAAGGTAGGTATATGCAGTGATGAGGTGGGTTCATTGAACACAACAGCTAGGTATATGCTTTGATGAGGTGGGTTCACTGAACACAACAGCAAGGTATATGCTGTGATGAGGTGGATTCACTCAACACAAAAGGTAGGTATATGCAGTGATGAGGTGGGTTCACTGAACACAAAAGGTAGGTATATGCAGTGATGAGGTGGGTTCACTGAACACAACAGCTAGGTATATGCAGTGATGAGGTGGGTTCCCTGGACACAACAGCTAGGTATATGCTGTGATGAGGTGGGTTTACTGAACACAACAGCTAGGTATATGCTGTGATGAGGTGGGTTCACTGAACACAACAGCTAGGTATATGCAGTGATGAGGTGGGTTCACTCAACACAAAAGGTAGGTATATGCAGTGATGAGGTGGGTTCACTCAACACAAAAGGTAGGTATATGCAGTGATGAGGTGGGTTCACTGAACACAAAAGGTAGGTATATGCAGTGATGAGGTGGGCTCACTGAACACAAAAGGTAGGTATATGCAGTGATGAGGTGGGTTCACTGAACACAACAGGTAGGTATATGCAGTGATGAGGTGGGTTCACTGAACACAACAGCTAGGTATATGCAGTGATGAGGTGGGTTCACTGAACACAACAGCTAGGTATATGCTGTGATGAGGTGGGTTCACTGAACACAACAGCTAGGTATATGCTTTGATGAGGTGTGTTCACTGAACACAACAGCAAGGTATATGCTGTGATGAGGTGGATTCACTCAACACAAAAGGTAGGTATATGCAGTGATGAGGTGGGTTCACTGAACACAAAAGGTAGGTATATGCAGTGATGAGGTGGGTTCACTGAACACAACAGCTAGGTATATGCAGTGATGAGGTGGGTTCCCTGGACACAACAGCTAGGTATATGCTGTGATGAGGTGGGTTCACTGAACACAACAGCTAGGTATATGCTGTGATGAGGTGGGTTCACTGAACACAACAGCTAGGTATATGCTATGATGAGTTGGGTTCACTAAACACAAAAGGTAGGTATATGCAGTGATGAGGTAGGTTCACTCAACACAAAAGGTAGGTATATGCAGTGATGAGGTGGGCTCACTGAACACAAAAGGTAGGTATATGCAGTGATGAGGTGGGTTCACTGAACACAACAGGTAGGTATATGCAGTGATGAGGTGGGTTCACTGAACACAACAGCTAGGTATATGCAGTGATGAGGTGGGTTCACTGAACACAACAGCAAGGTATATGCTGTGATGAGGTGGATTCACTCAACACAAAAGGTAGGTATATGCAGTGATGAGGTGAGTTCACTGAACACAAAAGGTAGGTATATGCAGTGATGAGGTGGGTTCACTGAACACAACAGCTAGGTATGTGCAGTGATAAGGTGGGTTCACTGAACACAACAGCTAGGTATATGCTGTGATGAGGTGGGTTCACTGAACACAACAGCTAGGTATATGCTGTGATGAGGTGGGTTCACTCAACACAAAAGGTAGGTATATGCAGTGATGAGGTGGGTTCACTGAACACAACAGCTAGGTATATGCAGTGATGAGGTGGGTTCACTAAACACAAAAGGTAGGTATATGCAGTGATGAGGTGGGTTCACTCAACACAAAAGGTAGGTATATGCAGTGATGAGGTGGGTTCAATGAACACAAAAGGTAGGTATATGCAGTGATGAGGTGGGCTCACTGAACACAAAAGGTAGGTATATGCAGTGATGAGGTGGGTTCACTGAACACAACAGGTAGGTATATGCAGTGATGAGGTGGGTTCACTGAACACAACAGCTAGGTATATGCAGTGATGAGGTGGGTTCACTGAACACAACAGCTAGGTATATGCTGTGATGAGGTGGGTTCACTGAACACAACAGCTAGGTATATGCTTTGATGAGGTGGGTTCACTGAACACAACAGCTAGGTATATGCTGTGATGAGGTGGATTCACTCAACACAAAAGGTAGGTATATGCAGTGATGAGGTGTGTTCACTGAACACAAAAGGTAGGTATATGCAGTGATGAGGTGGGTTCATTGAACACAACAGCTAGGTATATGCTTTGATGAGGTGGGTTCACTGAACACAACAGCAAGGTATATGCTGTGATGAGGTGGATTCACTCAACACAAAAGGTAGGTATATGCAGTGATGAGGTGGGTTCACTGAACACAAAAGGTAGGTATATGCAGTGATGAGGTGGGCTCACTGAACACAAAAGGTAGGTATATGCAGTGATGAGGTGGTTTCACTGAACACAACAGCTAGGTATATGCAGTGATGAGGTGGGTTCACTGAACACAACAGCTAGGTATATGCTGTGATGAGGTGGGTTCACTGAACACAACAGCTAGGTATATGCTTTGATGAGGTGGGTTCACTGAACACAACAGCTAGGTATATGCTGTGATGAGGTGGATTCACTCAACACAAAAGCTAGGTATATGCAGTGATGAGGTGCGTTCACTGAACACAAAAGGTAGGTATATGCAGTGATGAGGTGGGTTCATTGAACACAACAGCTAGGTATATGCTTTGATGAGGTGGGTTCACTGAACACAACAGCAAGGTATATGCTGTGATGAGGTGGATTCACTCAACACAAAAGGTAGGTATATGCAGTGATGAGGTGGGTTCACTCAACACAAAAGGTAGGTATATGCAGTGATGAGGTGGGTTCACTGAACACAAAAGGTAGGTATATGCAGTGATGAGGTGGGCTCACTGAACACAAAAGGTAGGTATATGCAGTGATGAGGTGGGTTCACTGAACACAACAGGTAGGTATATGCAGTGATGAGGTGGGTTCACTGAACACAACAGCTAGGTATATGCAGTGATGAGGTGGGTTCACTGAACACAACAGCTAGGTATATGCTGTGATGAGGTGGGTTCACTGAACACAACAGCTAGGTATATGCTTTGATAAGGTGGGTTCACTGAACACAACAGCTACGTATATGCTGTGATGAGGTGGATTCACTCAACACAAAAGGTAGGTATATGCAGTGATGAGGTGTGTTCACTGAACACAAAAGGTAGGTATATGCAGTGATGAGGTGGGTTCATTGAACACAACAGCTAGGTATATGCTTTGATGAGGTGTGTTCACTGAACACAACAGCAAGGTATATGCTGTGATGAGGTGGATTCACTCAACACAAAAGGTAGGTATATGCAGTGATGAGGTGGGTTCACTGAACACAAAAGGTAGGTATATTCAGTGATGAGGTGGGTTCACTGAACACAACAGCTAGGTATATGCAGTGATGAGGTGGGTTCCCTGGACACCACAGCTAGGTATATGCTGTGATGAGGTGGGTTCACTGAACACAACAGCTACGTATATGCTGTGATGAGGTGGGTTCACTGAACACAACAGCTAGGTATATGCTATGATGAGGTGGGTTCACTAAACACAAAAGGTAGGTATATGCAGTGATGAGGTAGGTTCACTCAACACAAAAGGTAGGTATATGCAGTGATGAGGTGGGCTCACTGAACACAAAAGGTAGGTATATGCAGTGATGAGGTGGGTTCACTGAACACAACAGGTAGGTATATGCAGTGATGAGGTGGGTTCACTGAACACAACAGCTAGGTATATGCAGTGATGAGGTGGGTTCACTGAACACAACAGCAAGGTATATGCTGTGATGAGGTGGATTCACTCAACACAAAAGGTAGGTATATGCAGTGATGAGGTGAGTTCACTGAACACAAAAGGTAGGTATATGCAGTGATGAGGTGGGTTCACTGAACACAACAGCTAGGTATGTGCAGTGATAAGGTGGGTTCACTGGACACAACAGCTAGGTATATGCTGTGATGAGGTGGGTTCACTGAACACAACAGCTAGGTATATGCTGTGATGAGGTGGGTTCACTCAACACAAAAGGTAGGTATATGCAGTGATGAGGTGGGTTCACTGAACACAACAGCTAGGTATATGCAGTGATGAGGTGGGTTCACTAAACACAAAAGGTAGGTATATGCAGTGATGAGGTGGGTTCACTCAACACAAAAGGTAGGTATATGCAGTGATGAGGTGGGTTCACTGAACACAAAAGGTAGGTATATGCAGTGATGAGGTGGGCTCACTGAACACAAAAGGTAGGTATATGCAGTGATGAGGTGGGTTCACTGAACACAACAGGTAGGTATATGCAGTGATGAGGTGGGTTCACTGAACACAACAGCTAGGTACATGCAGTGATGAGGTGGGTTCACTGAACACAACAGCTAGGTATATGCTGTGATGAGGTGGGTTCACTGAACACAACAGCTAGGTATATGCTTTGATGAGGTGGGTTCACTGAACACAACAGCTAGGTATATGCTGTGATGAGGTGGATTCACTCAACACAAAAGGTAGGTATATGCAGTGATGAGGTGTGTTCACTGAACACAAAAGGTAGGTATATGCAGTGATGAGGTGGGTTCATTGAACACAACAGCTAGGTATATGCTTTGATGAGGTGGGTTCACTGAACACAACAGCAAGGTATATGCTGTGATGAGGTGGATTCACTCAACACAAAAGGTAGGTATATGCAGTGATGAGGTGGGTTCACTGAACACAAAAGGTAGGTATATGCAGTGATGAGGTGGGTTCACTGAACACAACAGCTAGGTATATGCAGTGATGAGGTGGGTTCACTGAACACAACAGCTAGGTATATGCTGTGATGAGGTGGGTTCACTGAACACAACAGCTAGGTATATGCTGTGATGAGGTGGGTTCACTGAACACAACAGCTAGGTATATGCAGTGATGAGGTGGGTTCACTCAACACAAAAGGTTGGTATATGCAGTGATGAGGTGGGTTCACTGAACACAACAACTAGGTATATGCAGTGATGAGGTGGGTTCACTGAACACAAAAGCTAGGTATATGCAGTGATGAGGTGGGTTCACTCAGCACAAAAGGTAGGTATATGCAGTGATGAGGTGGGTTCACTTAACACAACAGCTAGGTATATGCAGTGATGAGGTGGGTTCACTTAACACAACAGCTAGGTATATGCTATGATGAGGTGGGTTCACTCAACACAAAAGGTAGGTATATGCAGTGATGAGGTGGGTTCACTGAACACAACAGCTAAGTTGGTATATGCAGTGATGAGGTAGGCTCACTGAACATAACAGCTAGGTATATGCTGTGATGAGGTGGATTCACTCAACACAAAAGGTAGGTATATGCAGTGATGAGGTGGGTTCACTGAACACAACAGCTAGGTATATGCAGTGATGAGGTGGGTTCACTGAACACAACAGCTAGGTATATGCTGTGATGAGGTGGGTTCACTGAACACAACAGCTAGGTATATGCAGTGATGAGGTGGGTTCACTAAACACAAAAGATAGGTATATGAAGTGATGAGGTGGGTTCACTCAACACAAAAGGTAGGTATATGCAGTGATGAGGTGGGTTCACTTAGCACAACAGCTAGGTATATGCAGTGATGAGGTGGGTTCACTTAACACAACAGCTAGGTATATGCTATGATGAGGTGGGTTCACTCAGCACAAAAGGTAGGTATATGCATTGATGAGGTGGGTTCACTGAACACAAAAGCTAAGTAGTTATATGCAGTGATGAGGTAGGCTCACTGAACATAACGTATACACAAAAAACACACAGCGCTTAGGATATTTGTGATCAACCACTTCCAATATGGTTTACAGACAAATTAATGCACATATATTTAAAGAGAATCTGTATTGTTAAAATCGCTCAAAAGTAAACATACCAGTGCGTTAGGGGACATCTCCTATTACCCTCTGTCACAATTTCGCCGCTCCCCGCCGCATTAAAAGTGGTTAAAAACAGTTTTAAAAAGTTTGTTTGTAAACAAACAAAATGGCCACCAAAACAGGAAGTAGGTTGATGTACAGTATGTCCACACATAGAAAAATACCTCCATACACGAGCAGGCTGTATACAGCATTACTTTTGAATCTCAAAAGATCATTTGTGTGTTTTTTCCCCTGTTCTCATGCACTGAAGTTTCAGGCTGCTCTTTTCTTCCTGCAAACAGCTTTGCCCTTGTCTGTAATTCCTCAGCATGTGAAAGCCCAGCCAGCTCAGAGGACAATTTATCCAGCTTGTAAAAGATAAGAGAGAAGAGAGAAGCTGCTCTAATCTAAATAATACACAGGCAGTGTGCAGAGAGGGGCCGGGAAGGGGGAGTTCATAGCAGAACCACAACACTGAAGAACTTGGCAGCCTTCCAGACACAGGCCGACAAGTTTGACAGGGGAAAGATACATTGATTTATTACAGAGACAGTGATAGTATAAAGTGCTGCAGTAAGCCAGATCTTGTAGTTTTTGAGAATATTGATTTGAATACTTCAAAACAAAAAAATGTTTTTAAAGTCAGCAAAACAACATTCATTTTGCAGCAGAATTCAGAATGTCATTGCTCTGGGGCTTGCCATACTTAGTATTGCAAATCCAGGGCTGGGAATTGGATAGACGTGTGCAGGGTCGGACTGGGACCCTTGGGGCCCACCAAAGAAATTTCAACCTGGGGCCCACGCATCCCATGATTGCGGTGAAAAAAGGGCGTGACCATGCCCCGGAAGGTGGGCGTGGTAATGATGTATTATGGGCAGGGCCAAATGTACATGATCTTAGCAGCATTGTAATTCAGAGACACTGCTGCCCAGCAAAACTTTGCATAGAGTCCCCTCCTTCAATATAAAGTAATGTCCTACTTTGCAGAGCTTGTGACTGCAGAGGTTGCGACCGCATCGGGGCCCTTGGGCCAAAGGGGCCCCAAAGGGCCCTCCCTCAACTACAGTATTACCTCTCTATTGGTCCTTTGCTCATAATAATCACTTCTATACACACTTCTATAACAAGCTATTTTCCATCCCCTTCTTGCACCTCTGACATTGTAGTTGCCATTGGCAGGTTTTGGTGCGTCGTATAAATTGTTATGTACAGAGTGCCTGGGGGGGCCCATTGTAAAATTTGCATCGAGGCCTACAGCTTCTTAGCTACGCCACTGCTCTCAGCATGAGTGATTACAGCACTAAGAAGAGAATTTTTGTGCTACAGGCAGCAATTGGAGCTCTGTCAGACAAGGAGGGGGGGGGGCACCAGAGACCTGGAGGGGGGGCCCGCCGAGGGAAAAAACTGTACTACTGTGGCCCAGTCCGAC
The DNA here is from genome assembly GCF_040937935.1 of Hyperolius riggenbachi. NCBI lineage: Eukaryota > Metazoa > Chordata > Amphibia > Anura > Hyperoliidae > Hyperolius > Hyperolius riggenbachi. The sequence continues at coordinate 57,402,595 of NC_090648.1, forward strand.
CCTGGACGTGTGTGGCCCTGTCTGTCAGTCATCAAGGCAGGAATTAATGCATCTCCGTCGTTCATCGGGTATCGAGAGGATATGACACTGGATCGTTTCTGTGGATACTGTCAAGTGAATAATGAAAAGAAAGTTATGGTTAATTAAGATCATTAAAGGGCTTTTTAATGGTTGCCTTTTTACTTTGTATTAAGTCTTTGTGAAAATGTTCAAGGTGTGGGAAATATTTTGGCGATAAAGGAAACCTTGTCAAACATGAGTGAACTCACACTGGTGAGAAACCACATTCATGTGCTGAGTGGGGGAAATGGTTTGCACAGAAATCCCAACTTGTTACACATGAGAGATCTCACACTACTGAGAAGCCCTTTTTTGTGCTGAGTGTGGGAAATGGTTTGCTCACAAATCAGAGCTTGTTTCACTTGGTGGCTTTCACACTGGGAATACACCTTTTTCATGTTCTGAGTGTAGGAAATTTCTTGGGCATAAATCACTAATGATCAGACGTGAGAAGTCTCACACTGGTGAGAAGCACTATTCATGTGGTGAGTGTGGGAAATGTTTTGTACAGAAATCAATTCTTGTTGCATATCAGAGGTCAGGGCCGGTTCACACTTGTTGCTAATGTATCCCTATGGGATCATTCTCACTGCAGTATTTGTGATTTGCATGAATTGAAAACATGCTGCATGCAGCGCTCTGGGGGATCATTGCGATGAGATTCACATTCTGTTGAATGGGAATCACAACACAAATTACAGCAAAATTGCAATGCAAAATAGCAATCATGTTTGCAATTGCGATTTGGGTTCACAGTGTGAACTAGCCCCACACACTGGTGAGAGGCCCTATACATGTGTTGAGTGTTCGAAATGTTTTGGTCAGAAACAAAACCTTATAATACATGAAAGATTTCACACTAGTGAGAGGCCCAAATCATGTTCTGAGAGTGGGAAATGTCTTGGGGGCAAATCAAACCTTGTCATGCATAAGAAGTCTAACACTGGTAAAAAGCCCTATTCATGTTCTGAGTGTGGGGAATGTTTTACCCAGAAATCAGACCTTGTCGCACATGAGCGATCACACACTGTTTACAGGACCTATCCATGATCTGAGTGTGGGAAATGCTTTGTTTCAATTTGCATTCAGAGTGTGAACTAGCCCTCTCACACTGGTGAGAATCACTATTCATGTGCTGAGTGGGGGAAATTATTTGCACAGAAAGCAGTTCTTGTCACAGATGAAAAGTCACACACTGGTGAGAAGCCCTATTCATGCACTGAGTGTGGGTAATGTTTTGGTCATAAACAAAACCTTGTCATACAGGAGAGATCTCACACTGGTGTGAAGCCCTATTCATGTTCTGAATGTGGGAAATGTATTGGGAGCAAATCAAACCTTGTCATGCATAAGAAATACCATACTGGTGAAAAGCCCTCTCCATGTTCTGAGTGTGGGAAATATTTTGTACAGAAATCGGACCTTGTCACACATGAGAGATCACACACTGGTGAGAGGTCCTATCCATGAGCTGAGTGTGGGAAATGCTGTACAAACATTTCCTACACTCAGATTAAAAGCAGCAGAAGGAGGCGCCCTTTTTGTATGGTTTGCACTTAGGCTTCACGTATAATATATAAGGTATGTTGTAGATCGCCTACCTTAGAAATGGACACTCCACTCAGTAGGATAGACGTAACAGTTTAATGGTGATAAGCACTTAGGACAACGCTTTTCGCGGCATCAACCGCTTCATCAGGTCAAAAATAGTGCTGTATGTTAATGGTGGATATCCTGGGCGCCAAAAAACAGTTTTTTGGCGCCCAGGATATCCACCATTAACATACAGCACTATATTTGACCTGATGAAGCGGTTTATGCCGCGAAACGCGTTGTCCTAAGTGCTTATCACCATTAAACTGTTACGTCTATCCTACTGAGTGGAGTGTCCATTTCTAAGGTAGGCGATCTACAACATACCTTATATATTATACGTGAAGCCTAAGTGCAAACCATACAAAAAGGGCGCCTCCTTCTGCTGTTTTTAATCTGAGTCTAACATCCCACATCTGTGTGATTGTTATTTTTTGCCACAAACCTGTGGCAAGAAAACTTTTTTCCAAAGGAGCTGCGACCATCCACCCTAAAGACCGAGTGGGGACGGGCTTTCTCCACATGTGTGTTTGAGTGGTTGCCTCTCCAAGCAACCTACACTTGTGAGTAGTAATATTTGTATATCTTGACCAGATTGCAAGGATAATACACTATAGAGGCTCCCGGTGTCTCTGTGGTTTTTTTCTTTTCTCGCTTACACATTTCCTACACTCAGCACAAGAAGGTGGTTTCTCACTAGCGTGAGTTTTCTCATGTTTGACAAGGTTTCCTTTACCAGCAAAATATTTCCCACTCTCATTTCCACAAAGACTTAAAATTAAATAAAAAGGCAACCACAAAAAAGTCTTTTAACCATTTTCACCTTTTGGATGTAGCTGCGACGTCCAAAAGGCTGCTACTATGCTACTGTGCACTCCCGCCGTCCGTTAGCCCAGAGATCAATGAATGGGGACACAGTTCCTATTCATTGATCTAAGTCCACATTAGAAAGACTACTTTCAGAATCCGTGCTCTTTCTAAAGAAAGACATCCTTCACATCCTGTAAGTGAGCGGGCACTGAACACAACAGCTAGGTATATGCAGTGATGAGGTGGGTTCACTGAACACAACAGCTAGGTATATGCTGTGATGAGGTGGGTTCACTGAACACAACAGCTAGGTATATGCAGTGATGAGGTGGGTTCACTGAACACAACAGCTAGGTATATGCTGTGATGAGGTGGGTTCACTGAACACAACAGCTAGGTATATGCTGTGATGAGGTGGGTTCACTGAACACGACAGCTAGGTATATGCTGTAATTGGGTGGGTTCACTGATCACAACAGCTAGGTATATGCAGTAATGAGGTGGGTTCACTGAACACAAAAGGTAGGTATATGCAGTGATGAGGTGGGTTCACTGAACACAAAAGGTAGGTATATTCAGTGATGAGGTGGGTTCACTGAACACAACAGCTAGGTATATGCTGTGATGAGGTGGGTTCACTGAACACAACAGCTAGGTATATGCAGTAATGAGGTGGGTTCACTGAACACAAAAGGTAGGTATATGCAGTGATGAGGTGGGTTCACTGAACACAAAAGGTACGTATATGCAGTGAGGAGGTGGGTTCACTGAACACAACAGCTAGGTATATGCAGTGATGAGGTGGGTTCACTAAACACAACAGCTATGTATATGCTGTGATGAGGTGTGTTCACTGAACACAACAGCTAGGTATATGCTGTGATGAGGTGGGTTTTACTGAACACAAAATTTAGGTATATGCAGTGATGAGGTGGGTTCACTGAACACAACAGCTAAGTTGGTATATGCAGTGATGAGGTGGGTTCACTGAACATAACAGCTAAGTATATGCTGGGATCAGGTGGGTTCACTCAACACAAAAGGTAGGTATATGCAGTGATGAGGTGGGTTCACTAAACACAACAGGTACTAGGTATATGCAGTGATGGGTATTACAATGTGCACCTGCTGTCACACACACAGGTAGTCACTGAATTCGCTGGGCCTAAGAGTGGCACACACAGTATGAATTAGCAAGGCTGTCTATGCAACACAAGTGTCAGTGGGACACACAGAAAAAAAAATAGATCACAAGAACAAGATTAGCTCTCAAAAGAGCTGTTGTGGGGTGTTATTTTAGCAATAAGAATCAGCCAGGAGCAAGCTAACAAGCCTACAACAGCCTAACCAATCTTTCCCTATGAGAGTCTGCCAGCAACTGTCCCTTCTCTCACTATTGCAGGCACACAAGTGAGTGTAATGGCCGGCGGAGCCTGCTTTATACAGTATAAGGGGGGGAGTGGCTCCAGGAGAGAGTGTAGCCTAATTTGCTACAATGTGCCTGCTGACTGTGATGTAGAGGGTCAAAGTTGACCCTAATGGTGCACTATGGGGGCGAACCGAACTTCCGGAAAAGTTTACGTTACATGGCGAACACGAACCACCGGAAGTTCGCCAGCGAACCGTTCGGGACATCTCTAGTTTGGAGGTCATTGATTATGGCATTAATATTGAGGTGTGGGATTACTGTATGAGATGATTCCAAGCACATATTTCATATATTATCCAATCCAATTTAGTCAATTGAGCTCTAGACTGATATGTAAGTTTATAAAGGGCTTGCTGCTGGCATTTACCACATTAATCCAATCACATACTGCATGGGTAGGGAAGTCTGTTTCCATTTTGACTCTCTTGCATAGGTTAGTATAATCCTAATAAGCACCATTTTATACCACAGGCAATATCTCCCAGCATGCCTAGCATGCAGACTTTAAAGGGTACTGGAGGCGACATGTGACATGATAAGATAAACATGTGTATGTACAGTGCAAAACATATTCATAACAAGGCTGTTTTCGTTTTTTTATTTTGCTGCCCGAGGGCTAATTCAGTACTTAATTGTGTTCCAAAATAAGGCTGTTCACAGAACTGTGTTGTAACGGATCATGTTATTCTGATTTTAGTGATTTATACCAAAGCCCCCATACATGCTTGAATCACCACCATTACGGGAACAAGAGGAAGAAAAAAATATTTTTTTTCAAAAAGATCTTGTAGTTTTTGAGAATATCGATTTTGAATACTTCAAAACAAAAAAATGTTTTTAATGTCAGCAAAACAACATTTTGCAGCAGAATTCAGAATGTCATTGCTCTGGGGTTTGCCATATTTAGTATAGCAAGTCCAGGGCTGGGAATGGGATAGACTTGTGTGACCCTGTCTGTCGGTCATCCGGGCAGGAATGAATGTATCTCTGTCGTTCATCAGGTATCGAGAGTATATGACACTGGATCATTTCTGTAGATACTGTCATATGAATAATGAAAGGAAAGCTATGGTTCATTAAGATCCTGAGGTATTTTAAGCCTTTTAGAACCTTTTATCCTGCTGGCACCTCTGTTCACTCTTACATTAATCTCACCAGTGTGAGTTCACTCATGTTTGACAAGGTTTGCTTTATCGCAAAAATATTTCCCACACTCTGAACATTTTCACAAAGACTTAAAATGAAATAAAAAGGCAACCATTAAAATGTCCTTTAATTATCTTAATTAACCATAACTTTCCTTTCATTATTCATATGACAGTATCTACAGAAATGATCCAGTGTCATATCCTCTCGATACCCAATGAACAACAGAGATGCATTAATTCCTGCCCTGATGACCGACAGACAGGGTCACACAAGTCTATCCCATTGCCAGCACCTCCTGGGGGATTTTAAGCCTTTTAGAACCTTTTATCCTGCTGGCACCTCTGTTCACTCTTACATTATCAATATCCACCCCTGGTGGAGGGGTGTTGCCCCTTATTTCCTTATCTACAGAGAGCGACTTTTAATCCTGGGTGAGGACAGGTCTAATCTCCTCACCTGCCTATACAGTGGTTACCTAGGAGGTAACCCACGTTTGCGAGTATATACATTATATACTTTTCATTTCCAACCCCTTGTTTTGCATACTACACTATATTGGGCTCTAGGTATTTCCTTTGTCTTTATCGTCACACTGGTGAGAAGCCACATTCATGTGCTGAGTGGGGGAAATGGTTTGCACAGAAATCAATTCTTGTTGCATATCAGAGGTCAGGGCCGGTTCATCCTATGGGATCATTCTCACTGCAGTATTTGTGATTTGCATGAATCGAAAACATGCTGCATGCAGCACTTTGGGGGATGATTGCGATGTGATTCACATTCTGTTGAATGGGAATCACAACACAAATTACAGCAAAATTGCAATGCTAAATAGCAATCATGTTTGCAATCGCAATTTGCGTTCAGAGTATGAACTATCCCTCACACACTGGTGAGAGGCCCTATGCATGTGCTGAGTGTGAGAAATGTTTTGGTCAGGAAGAAAACCTTATAATACATGAAAGATCTCACACTAGTGAGAAGCCCAATTCATGTTCTGAGAGTGGGAAATGATTTGGGAGCAAATCAAACTTTGTCATGCATAAGAAGTTTTATACTGGTGAAAAGCCCTATTCATGTTCTGAGTGTGGGAAATGTTTTGCCCAGAAATCAGACCTTGTCACACATGAGAGATCACACACTGGTGAGAGGCCCAATCCATGAGCTGTGGGAAATGCTATACAAAACATGTGCTGTACAAAACATTTCCCACACTCAGCACATGAAGGTGGTTGCTCACCAGTGTGAGTTCTATCATGTTTGACAAGATTTCCTTTATCACCAAAATATTTCCCACACTCAGTTCCACAAAGACTTAAAATTAAATAAAAAAGTAAACACAAAAAAGTCCTTTAACCATTTTCGCTTTTTGGACGTAGCTGCTACTTCCAAAAGGCTGCTACTATGCTACTGCACGCTCCGGCCGCCCGTTAGCCCGGAGATCAGTGAATGAGGACACAGTTCCCATTAATTGATCTAAGTCCCCATTAGAAAGACTTATTTCAGAATCCGCAATCTTTCTAAAGGAAAAAAAGTTTCCCATCCTCCCTTCACATCCTGTAAGTGAGCGCGCTCGCTTACAGGACTAAAAAAAAAAAAATTTACAAAAAAATTGACAAATAGTAAAACTACATCTACATACATTTTTTTAAATAAATACAATTTATTATATTTAAAATGTACTGTTTACACTCCACACTCCAAAAAACACAAATCATTTTTTTTTAATAAAAACAAAATACAATAAAAAAAATAGTTATCTAAGGGTCTGAACTTTTTTTTTAATATGCATGAGAAGAGGGTATATTACTATTATTTTTTAAATTATTTGCTTGTAAATAGTGATGGACGCAAAACTGAAAAAAAATACACCTTTATTTCCAAAAACAATATTGGTGCCATACATTGGGATAGGGACAAATTTTAAACGGTGTAATAACCGGGACAAATGGGCAAATAAAATACATGGATTTTAATTATGGTGATATGTATTATTTTAAAGGTATAATGGGCGAAATCTGAGAAATAATGTTTTTTTTTTCATTTTTTCTTAATATTCCCATTGAAATGCATTTAGAAAAAATAATTCATAGAAAAATGTACCACCCAAAGAAAGCCTAATTAGTGATGGAAAAAAATAAGATATATATCAATTCATTTTGATAATTAGTGATAAAGTTATTGGCAAATTAATGGGAGGTGAAAATTGCTCGGATGCATAAGGTGAAAAATGACTGAAGGCTGAAGTGGTTAATAATCTTAATTAACCATAAATACTTATCTTTCATTATTCGCATGACAGTGTCCTCAGAAATGATCCAGTGCCATATCCTCTTGGTACCCGGTGAATGACGCAGAATCCCTCCCCTGATGACCGATGGACAGTACCACACACATTGATCCCATTCCCTTATCAGAGCTAAGGGGCCTTATCAGAGTAGCATAGCGAGCGCTACAAACATATGCCTGCTAAATGGCATTGACAAGAGCTCAACTCATCCTACCCTGAGCCCCTGCGGGTCCAATCACTTTAAAGGACATTATCCCCGCACTTTGATTGGCCCAATAGGCTGCCTGTCACTTGACATGCACAAACAACCTCAAGAATCAGAATTCCCACTCTGAAATCCTAATTGACAAAATCAAAATGAATCACTGCTTCACTGTTAAGAAACTATTGTATCAAATGTGCATGATTAAAAACAATGTTAAAAATAAGGCATGGTCGCATGACATCCATGCAAATCAAAGTGTGGGGATAATGTCCTTTATTGGTACTGGACCCGCAGGGGCTTAGGGTAGGATGAGTGGAGCTCTTTTCATTGCCAATTAGCAGGCAAAAGTTTGTAGTGCTCGCTATGCTACTCTGATAAGGCCCCTTAACTCTGATAAGGCCCCTTAAATCTGATAAGGCACCTATAAGGCCCCTTAACCTCCTCGGCGTTCTATTGAGATCGCCAGGGAGGCTGCGGGAGGGTTTTTTTTTAATTAAAAAAAAACTATTTCATGCAGCCAACTGAAAGTTGGCTGCATGAAAGCCCACTAGAGGGCGCTCCGGAGGCGTTCTTCCGATCGCCTCCGGCGCCCATAATAAACAAGGAAGGCCGCAATGAGCGGCCTTCCTTGTTTTGCTTAGATCGTCGCCATGGCGACGAGCGGAGTGACGTCATGGACGTCAGCCGACGTCCTGACGTCAGCCGCCTCCGATCCAGCCCTTAGCGCTGGCCGGAACTTTTTGTTCCGGCTGCGCAGGGCTCAGGCGGCTAGGGGGGCCCTCTTTCGCCGCTGCTCGCGGCGAATCGCCGCAGAGCGGCGGCGATCAGGCAGCACACGCGGCTGGCAAAGTGCCGGCTGCGTGTGCTGCTCTTTATTTGGTGGAAATCGGCCCAGCGGCTCGTCCATACCGCTCAGGAGGTTAACTCTGATAAGGCACAGTATGACTCACTAACCCAGTATTAAGGCTCCCTAACTGGCTTAGTGCCAGTTAGTGAATCAAGGCCCATGAGTTTTTTCAGCAGATAGATGGTTGGATAGCCAATTTTTGACAGGTTTGATCTGATGTTGATCATTTTTCTGATCGATTTTCTCATAGAAGTGCATTGGAATCGATCAGAAAAACGATCGGAAAATCAATAGGAAAAAAATCGTTTGGAAAGTAAATCTGCCCCCCAAAAAAATCCTCATTGCGTATTCCCAGCAATAGTTTATCTACCATGGTTCTGTAAACAATCATAGGCAGCACACATTAAAGCACCTCATACCTCCACCAAGGTTGGGTTGGGTTTAAATGGGCACGGTCCTCACCACTCCCCTTCTGCCTCTACCTCCATTTCTGCCACTCTCCCAGCTAGTCCACACAGAAAGGAGAATGTGCTTAAGACAGGCCACTAGGAATCCCTCAAACATTCACCTTGCCAGGCAGTGCTGAAAGTGCTTTCCTGCAAATGCTTTCCTTCAGGGACAGAAGACCCACTGGCCAAGAAGCCCTTTGATCACTCCACCACACAAGTAATCTGTTGGAATTTAATTTTTAACAAAAATGTCAGGATATTTCCCCTGGCAAAAGCTGACACAAAGCCACACTGCAACTGTTCTTGCTGTCCCCCCCCCCTCCCCCCACTCCAACTCAGGTCCTCCATCCTTGGACCTAATATTTTCTACTACTTCTAGACAGCTTTATGAATGGAATTATTTCATGATATCATCCAGTTATGTCACCTGCTAGCAATGCTGTACCCTGCTGCTTTGTCTGCCCAGCCTACAGCTAGTGCTCTGAGCTGTCATTTAGCATTGCCGTATCATTCTCAGGCCCCAATTCCAGCCTAATGTTTTCATTGTTTTATGTCTATTTATGTTTATTTTATGTATTTGACAGGCATGCATATCATCATCAAGCTGTAAAGTAGCAACAAATCTTTTTGTTCTGTACATCACATTAGTTTCCATTTTCTAAAAGTTTTTTTTTCTAGAAAATTACGCTTCGAGTATAGCATCTGCATCTTGTAGTTTGTATGTTTCAGCTCGTGCTTGTGTGACTGTCTTCTGGGTAGTCCACTTTGCTCCCAGTCCCACATCCCATAAACAGGTTCATTGATCCCTTTTAACTGGCTACAAATTCTGCTATTTTACCACATTTAAAAAAAAAAAAACAACAACATTAAAAAAAAAAACTTTCCACTTTCAATTTTATTTTCTCAAATACTAAAGACGTCTTTTTTTATTTTTTTTTACTTTTCCTTTTTTTTCCTACTGTTCTCTCGAACTTACCTAGCAAATTTTTTGATTCTAGCATGTATGGGGGCTTTGCTATTAACCACTAATTTTGGTCCCTGACTTTAAAGCAATTCACAAAATAAATTTGCCAAAGGTTTGTGGATCCATGAGGTCTGAGGAAACGTAGCTATTAAACATCTGTATTTCTACTTATTCTCCACACCTGGACCGATCAGTTAATTGGTGTCAAACTTTGAAATTTTTCCTTCCTGCCACTTTCCGTTACAACATAGTATGCAAATAAAGAAAAAAAATCATCAATTAAGCTGAAACAATAAGTGTCCTCAATATATGGATCCAAACTCGACCACTTTGGGTTTTTCAACAAAAGTTATTTCAATACATGGAGCCAAACTAAAAATACAGAGCAATTCTTAACAAAAGACGAGTCTCACTTTAAGTGTCTATTGTATATTTTATTGATGCAGATCACAGATGAGTGCATCATTCAGTACTACAGATCCTGTAAACACCATGATGTGTATTCTTTTGGTACGTGGGGCCAGATTTATCAAAGCATTACTGACAGTTTTTTCTTCTTAAACAGTTCTAATCAGCAGGGGAAAAAAAATACATATATCCAGGCACATCGCCTCTAGTTAGGACATGAAATAAATTATTAAGGAAAGGGAGGTGCTGAAGGGGGTGTGGCTAGTAAACAGCAAAAATCTATTAACCCTTCGCACTCTCGCATGCAAATGTTCAAACAAATGCATTCACAGATTCACTCATCCAGGCACAACTGTCATCCCTACAGCTAAGTTAAAAGCCAGGGTTTTAGTTCACAGAAGAATGCATTCTTATGCTTAGTCACCTATACTGCGCAGAAGAATGTATTCTTCTGTGAACTAAAACACCGGCTTTTAACTTAGCTGTAGGGATGACAGTTGTGCCTGGATGATTTAATCTGTGAATGCATTTGTTTGAACATTTGCATGCGAGAGTGCGAAGGGTTAATAGATTTTTTCTGTTTACTAGCCACACCCCCTTCAGCACCTCCCTTTCCTTAATAATTTATTTAATGTCCTAACTAGAGGCGATGTGCCTGGATATATGTATTTTTTTCTTGTTACTGACCCCTGTGGCTAGGGTCTAATTCAGTGCTCTCCCTCCTTCCCCTGTATGTCTTTGTCAGCATGCACACAGCTTATGCTGGTGTATGTGCATGGTGCACATGGACACATAACGTTAGCTCCCTTGTGCGATTGGTAAGATGCACTGTCTGTCCCAGGAAAGGACGTCAGGATGTGTGCTCCTAATCCATTGATAGGTTTGATGCAATGAATGTGTTTGCATGTCTGCACTATGCATGTTACAGGGCCAGAGTTAGGACACCTATGTTTACCTAGGTACTTCTGCGCAGTATAGGTGACTAAGCATAAGAATGCATTCTTCTGTGAACTAAAACCCTGGCTTTTAACTTAGCTGTAGGGATGACAGTTGTGCATGGATGAGTGAATCTGTGAATGCATTTGTTTGAACATTAGCATGCGAAAGTACGAAGGGTTAATAGATTTTTGCTAATAAGCAGGGGGACAGTTCTGCATGGTAATAAGATTACTAAATCCTACTTAACAGTGGCAGTTTAGCATGAATTTCTAGAACAGCACTACAGTTAAGAACAGTGCAAATCCATCCCTAAATTGCCACAGATTAAGAAGTGGTTAATAGCAGTTCTACATCTTGTGCAGCAATGTAAACTTGACATGATTTGTGAATTGCTCCTCCTTCCTGCTGCCAGGTGTCTTGTGAAGCTGTTCTGTGCTTAACCATTCCAGTGCTGGGCATTGATGCAATACAGCAGATGTATTGGTTACCTCAGCAACACAATCTCTCTCCCACACTCCACTGTCTAAGAAACCTTCCCAACTCCTCCTATTTTACCCCAGTTTAAGAAGGAAACTGCACTATCTAGTGATTTCTTAAGATGTCTGAGACCGTTCTACATGGATTTCTAAAAACCTACCAATATTTTGTCTCAGACACTCGTGATCAATGTCCCCCCGTGGACTTTTAATGTAATTTGCATTGTTTGTTTGAGGTAGCTCACGTACCTCAAACAAACAATGCAAATTACATTAAAAGTATTTTTGTATAAAACAGAGACTTGCAACAACTCACGGTAGCATTTAGCATAAACTGAGATGATTAGGCTGAGAAGAAAACCACACTCTGTGGGAAATACCTGAAATCAATTGCATTTCTATGTTGTAGAACGTGAGGTTCTACAACATAGAAATGCAATTGATTTCAGGTATTTCCCACAGAGTGTGGTTTTCTTCTCAGCCTATTTATCTCAGTTTATGCTAAATGCTACCGTGAGTTGTTGCAAGTCTCTGTTTTATACAAAAATACTTTTAATGTAATTTGCATTGTTTGTTTGAGGTACGTGAGCTACCTCAAACAAACAATGCAAATTACATTAAAAGTCCACGGGGGGACATTGATCACGAGTGTCTGAGACAAAATATTGGTAGGTGAGGTTCTACAACATAGAAATGCAATTGATTTCAGGTATTTCCCACAGAGTGTGGTTTTTTTCTCAGCCTAATCATCTCAGTTTATGCTAAATGCTACTGTGAGTTGTTGCAAGTCTCTGTTTTATACAAAAATAAATAAATTCCCAAATCAGCAGACATTCTGCACACACAGTTACATGTAGACTGGCAGCAGAGTTTAACAATCAATGTTATTTTATACTATAGTGCCAAAAAAGTCTGTGAATAAACTGTACATTTTCTTGTTCCAGCGGTTAAATCTAGTTTTTTTTAAGACTTGTATGATTTACTATTTTGAATCTTAATTCATTATAACAAAAAAAGAGCAGTTTAATAGCCTGATAAGTCATCTAACTACTTTATAATGACACTTCATATAGTACTATGGAGTAAAAACTGATTCAAATGCAAGAATTACCTTAAAAAAGCTGCATGGATATTCCAGGCAATACAACATGCATTGTATTATCACTTGCATTTGTAGTTATATCCACATCAGTCTAGTTCTTACCATCCAGTGTCCCATCAGCAGCAATTCTCTTCTAAGATGAATGTATGAGAACTAATAACTGTTTTTTATATGTATTTTAGAAAGTGAATAAAAATAAAGATACCATTTAAGATACACATATTCATGTAAGATTCTTAGTAAGATAATATTTTGGGGAAAGTCGTTTTCTAAATCAGTGAATTTAGTACTAAACATATTAATCCACATGTGGAGAACAGAGAAACTGCCCATCCTCTACAGACCTATGCATTGTCATTACATCTATTGTTATGCTAGTGAAGAATCTCCAGCTTGGATCAGCTCCATTCATTTGCCTTTAGTTTCTTTTGTGGAATGCTAATGAAGTTATCACCTGTCTGGGGGGGTTGGGTTGATATAAAGAGGTCTAGAAACTGTCCTTTAACACTACTGTAAATAAACCCTTTGTTGATAACAATGAACCCTTTTTATCCAATCAAAATCCACCTCATACTAGTGAATGGAGGAGATGTGAGTATAAGATGGGCCAAACATCAGTCACTCGGGTAGGAAGATCACAAAGAGACAACAGGAATAAGGAGTCCAATACTACGTCCTGCAAGGTAACTATGTCCTTTCTGATTTCCTCAGCTGCAATCTGGTTCTAATTGCATTTTGTTCTCTTTTTGTTGTGGTGTTTTTCTTTCTTTAATGTGTGTTTTTAAATGAAATATAAGTTATATTTATGAGTTTGATATTAGGTACTTTAGGGTAGGGAGGAGGCGCTCTATAAGAATGTTGAAAAATGTAAAACAATTTAATAAAAAGAGATAAACGTACCTCAAATGAGAGACACCAATCAGTGAAATAGAAGTTTATTCATGCACATGGCACGCTAGATGATCCATTTCAAAGGTTTTGTCCTGATTACTAATGTCAATAGTAGACTTGTCTGCAGACAAGTCTGCAAGGCTGGGACAGATGCTTCTACTCTCTACTGACTTGTCTCCATACACTTTTTGTTGACTTTAGAAATAAGGAAGACATCATTGAAACAGTGAAGATAGTGTGGGCTTGATTCACTAAGACAAATAGCATGCCTTATCCGAGTTAACACACCTTACCAGAGATAACAGTCCTTATCAAAGGTAACATGCCTTATCAGAATAGCATAGAGAGTGCTATGAACCCGCAGGGGCTTAGGGCAGGATGACTGGAGCTCTCGTCATTGCCAATTAGCAGGCTATGCTACCCTGATAAGGTGTGTTAACTTTGATAAGGAGCGTTATCTCTGATAAGGCGCGTTAAGTAGCATAAGGCATCCTATTTGTCTTAGTGAATCAAGCCCAATCTCTGTCAAGTATATAAATGTATCTCTTTATTTAATGATTAGCATCAGTCTTGTCAAATAAGTAGATAAATACCTTTTTTGTACTGTTTTTAAACCTTTTATTATCCTTTTCTGTTGCCTTCTCCTTACCCTAAGAAATATCACCCCAGTGGGGAATTTATCTTTAGGTGGTCATTTATGACTTACCTGAAAGTGCTTGTTTGTTTGAGGGCTCTAGCCTGATTTTGTGAGTATCCCACTTTTTATGATACCTTTGTTTCATATTGACTTGTGCACTACACTACATAGCAGGTCCAGACCTCTCTCTCTATATCTTTTTCTTTCACTTGCTTCTGGAGGATTCTAGGACACCAGACACCCACAATCGATATTAGATAGAACAGGTCCATAGATGTGTGACGTGTTGTGCACGCACTTGCTGTTTCAATAGACCTCATTTATGAAAAACTGTAACATTTTATATGCATGTACGCACATACAAACTTAGTTTGGTTGGAAAAAAAAGACATCTGTCCATCAAGAAAAAAAATCACTGAACTTGCACATATCTCTTGCACAGCGCTGCATAATATGTTGGCACTTTATAAATACAATAAATAAATAAATAATAAATAAATATCCCAGTTGCGCAAAAGGTGGATCAGCGCAACACCAGGCCGCCTCCGAATGGCCTCTAATCAGAGATGCGCTGAGCCCCCCCCAGGAACTACAAACGCACCTTAAACGCACCACCTCCTCCAGTGGTAGACAGGTCATGTGTATGCTCGGTGTGTATTCGACCCCACAAGTGGGGCTTGCACTCTTTTGCAGGTAGGCACTAGTCTGTTTTTAAGTAGCGCTGCTCATTCCCTTGCTATGTACAAATATCCCAGTTGATCCAGGAGAAGGCAAATACCTGTACAAGCTTGGACCAATTAACCTTACAATGGAAAAATTCCTTCCTGACAACATGTAATGTCTACACTTGATCAGGATTCCCTTATAGTATGTATTCTCAGGAGAATATAAGGATGTAGAGAATAAGAGGTAATATCGTGTCTTGCCACTGGTGCTGCTCCAGGAGTAGGCTATGTGAAAACAAAAAATGCAGATCTATCTGCCTTGACAGCTTACTCATTAGTGCATATTATTAGACAGATCTGAACCTCAGCATCCTTTAGGTCCCCTCCATTCTCCCGCTGTATACATAAGCATTTATTATTGTTTTTTTTATTATTATTTATTTAGTGCCAAAATATTTTATAGCACTGTATATGTGCACTGTACATGTGCTCAAAGAATACACTTACAATCTAATGAACCTAAAGGGGCCCATAAACTCAGCCGATTTTCTGGCTGACCGATCGATCGAAATCGATCGATCGGTTGATCGATTGCAAATCGGTTGGCCAATCGACCAATCCACGCCCGATTTCGATCGATTTTGATGGATTTCCATTGAACTGGCAGGGTGGAAAATCTAGGTCGATCTGATGAAATTGCTTATCATTTTTCATTGGCCCTAATGGAAATCTGATGGCAAAAAAATGCCATCAGATCGGATTTCAATAGATTTCAAACTGAAATCTATTGGAATTCTATCCTAGTAAAAAATGTTCTAAAAACACATCAGATAGATAAGAAATCCATCTGATGATCTATCTGCTGCTAATCTGACGAGTGTATGGGCACCTTAAGCCACATATACACAAAGCTTTGTTTCCTGTATATTGATTTGTGATGTATCCACTGATGTGAAATATGCTGGAACTTTCCAAATATACCATGAGTATAATGAAAACGTTAGTCATCTTTCTATTTAGTTTCCTTATCTTTACAATGTCAGAATTGATTTTTTTTCTCTGGAAAGGAATTGTCAGTGTGTCTTTTATGTCTGTTGTGTTGTTGATTTTAGACTAAATTGTACCTTTCGGCTAGGTTTACAGAAGCCATTTGAATAACACACACGTAATCATGTATTATAATGAGTGTGAACTGCAATGGAGACTGGCCATAGACTATAACACAAAGCCTGCATGCAGCAAGTTAGAATAATGCAATCAGTCACAATGCAGTACTGTGACCAGCCCCATGGAACTGTATGGGTAGGGATGGTGGGCAATGCCCATTTCTGATTCTGCGGAAATGCTGCTTTCCACCAATGCCAATTTCTGATTTCCTTTTTTCCACATTTCAAAAGTTCGGTCTTTTTATTTATTTTTTTCCGATTTTCCATTTTTCAATTTCCTTTTTTTTCTGATTTTTCATTTTCCATTTTTCCGATTTTTGAGGAGTATTGTGTTTGTAATTTTTTTGCATCAGAGAATGCAAAAAAATTCAAAAATCTAAAATTACTGCGGTAATCCAATTTTTGCGGACAAATTCTGCATTGTCTGATTGGTCCGATGCTTCTGAGTTCTGTGATTGGACTAAAATGACTTAGTTGCGGTAAATCGGAATTCCGTTTTCCAATTTCTGATCAAAAATTATGATTACCAATCGGAAATGTGGAGATTTCAGTCCCGCAGAATCCGAGTGAACATCCGTGTGTATGGGTAGGGAACTGACATGCTGAATTATTATGCAACACAACTAAGCACTGTGGACAGGGCCTCAATGCACACATCTAGATAATGTTTTGTTTTTACTGTGTAAAAGTCATCCTATTATGAGATCATATTGTATCTGTTCTTGTGTTCAGGCTGTGAAGACTTTTCTTTATAACTTAAAGGACAACTGAAGTGAGAGGGATATGGAGGCTGCCATATTTATTTCCATCTAAGCAATGCCAGTTGCCAGGCCCTCCTGCTGATCCTCTGCTATTAATACTATTAGCCCTAGCCCCTGAACAAGCATGCAGTTGATCAGGTGTTTCTGACGTTATTGTCAGATCTGACAAGACTAGCTGCATGCTTGTTTCTGGTGTTATTCAGATACTACTGCAGAGAAATAGACCAGCAGGGCTGCCAGGCAACTGGTATTGATTAAAAGGAAAAAAATATGGCAGCCTCCGTATACCTCTTACTTCAGTTCCCCTTGAATGTGAATCTGAAGTGTAAAATAAAGCAAAAAACAGATATTTATCTAAGGAGAGGGAAGGCTCTGGGTTCTATAGAGCCTTCCTCTTCTCTTCCCAGTGTCCTTGGTCTCCTGCACGCTCCTCCGTTTGTAATATATATACAGTATATATATATATATATATATATATATATATATATATATATATATATATATATATACATAGATAGATATATATATGTTACAGGTAAAGTACAAAATCAGACATTCTATAGAATGCCTGAAGTGATTAGGCAATGTACGAAATGTCTGTTTCATTACGTACTTTGCCTAGGCATGCTATAGAATGCCTGAAATCGTTCAGACAAAGTGTAGAATACCCGGTTCTGTATAGAATGCCTGCTTTTTTCTGCACTTTGACTGTAACAGCTGCATATCTATGCTGTCAGTGAGGCTAGTGATGATGGGTGCATGCATGCTAATATTTACTGTTTGTGGAAAGTGCTGCTGTGAAGGAGCCTTCAGGTGCTGCCAGGGGGAGCCCATGAGCAGGAAAGAGGAGAGAAAAGTTGGACGTGTGCAGGGGAAATTGGCAGTTGGTTTTTGGCAGTTGAGGCATGGAACACACTTGTCTTTCAGTTTTCTGTGCACGTTTTTTCTGCATACTTTTTCTGCACACCAAGTGTGTTTCTATGCAGGAAAACGCACACGTTTTTTCATAGCAGCTGATGTAATTGATAGAGAAAACTGACAAAATGTGCGGAGTCATCATGCAGAATGTCAGTTTTTTTTCTGCGCGCGAACAACATATTAAGTGTGAACTAGCCCATTGGATAACATGAGTTCTCAGTTTTTCTGTGCAGAAAACGCGCACTTAAACAGTCAAGTGTGTTTCCTGCCTCAAGGCTAGTGAGGGGGAGGGACCTGAAAAGCCATGATGCAGCAAAAAATAAGTTTAGAGTCATGATACAATGCTCTACTGCAGCAAGAAATAAGCATGATTTTTGTGAGAAAATAGAGCCAGAGACTAAAGAAGAGACCAGCCATTGGTGAGGCTGACAAAGCAAAGCAGAGGCACAGACTAGAGAGCACTACTGAAAAACTAAAGTAAGGAAGAGAAAGAGAGCTGCAGACATAACAGGAGAGGAGAGAGACAAAGTACGTAACAAAAACAGACGTTTCGTACTTTGCCTAAAATGTGTAAAAATAACATATAATTATTTCATTGCAGGTGCGATAAAAAGCTGAATTCCTGCTCAATTCTGAAAATATCTGACAACAAAGTGGATCTCCAGCAGCCCATGATGAGTCACAGAGGAGACAAGACGCATCACTGCTCAGAGTGTGAGAAAAGCTTTACTCATCCATCACATCTTATTAGACACCAGAGAAGTCACACTGGGGAGAAGCCATTTTCTTGTCCTGAATGTGAGAAATGTTTTAATTTGAAATCAAACTTGAAAAAACATCAGAGGATTCATACTGGAGAGAAACCTTTTTCCTGTTCTGAATGTCAGAAATGCTTTACTGTGAAATCAAGCCTCACAGCACACCTGAGGATTCATACAGGAGAGAGGAATTATTTGTGTTCAGAATGTGACAAATCTTTCACTCAAATGTCAGACCTTATACGACACCAGAAGATTCATACAGGAGAGAAGCAATTTTCCTGCTCTGAATGCCAGAAATGTTTTACTAGAAAATTAAGCCTCATAGCTCACCAGAGGATTCACACTGGAGAGAACCCGTTTTCTTGCTCTGAATGTGAAAAGTCCTTCAGAACTCAAGAAAACTTCAACATTCATCTCCGGATTCACACAGGAGAGAAACCATATAAATGTACAGAATGTGACAAATGCTTCACACAGGAGGCAGTTCTTACTCAGCATCAGAGAATTCACACAGGAGAAAAACCATTTAAATGTACAGAATGTGACAAATGCTTCACATGGGAGGGAACTCTTACTGAGCATCAGAGAACTCACACAGGAGAAAAGCCATTTAGTTGCTCAAAATGTGGCAAAAGTTTCTCACACCAGTCATCTCTGAGAAAACATCAGAAGATACATGAGCGAGTGGTTGTGAGCATGTGAACTAATTTCATTGAACATTTTTGATGTAATATCACGGGAATATTACTTTTAATTATAAAAGTTTCTTTTTTAAATATGCATTTCAGAAGCTTATATAGCTTCAGAGACCATGCACAGTATACACAGAAAGTAAATGTTTATGGTGATTTATTACATAAAACTGCAGATGAGGTGAACTTTGATCAGCTAGTACACTAAAACCTAACTGATTTCTAAATATACGTTTACATTTTTTGCACAATAGACAGTGATTCTATAAGGATATCCATCTAATCAGTGTTTAATTTACTGTTAAATGACCTTTATCATAAAAAAATGAAATCCATGTGTATGCATATTTATAAAATGTGCATTTTTCAAAGTGTAAAACACCCTTAGAAATCTTTTTTCCTGCCACTGTTACTTGCAGTAGTTTGTAAAAATCTAACAGATCTGATAGAGGATCCATCTCCTCATAGGGGAATCTTATGTTTTCAAAAGCACTGACTGGATGGCAGGTGCTCAGGTAGGGAGGCTGGTCAGCATCTTTGCGTATCTCCTTTCCAGTGAATGCTTTTGTAAAGAATAAAGGAGATAGTGAGAATCCACATGAGGAGATGAAATAGTTCAAAACTTGTCAGGTCTGTCAGATTTATATTACCTACTGTTAGCGACAGCTATTGTACTTCT
Source organism: Hyperolius riggenbachi (assembly GCF_040937935.1). NCBI lineage: Eukaryota > Metazoa > Chordata > Amphibia > Anura > Hyperoliidae > Hyperolius > Hyperolius riggenbachi. Next base: position 57,422,486 of record NC_090648.1, read on the forward strand.
AATAAGTATGTGTACTTACTTTTTTTGCGATAGTGGTCCTTTAACCTCCCTGGCATTCAGCTTCTGGTGAATTTCTATGCATAAAGTGATCCAATGTTTTTTCATAACCTTTTCTGTCCCCTTCTGTCTCCCATGTATCCTCCTCTGCCCCACTGTTTATCCTCTGCTACCTACATTTGTCCTTCCACTCCCCCCCAAGGTGTACTATGCAGAGCAGCAGCATGGCTCACCTAATCAACAGCTCCAGCTGCAATCTGCTGCAGCCGGCACTAGAGGTGCAGTGAAGGAAAGGAGAGGTCTGTGATTGCCAATGGAGCCGTTGATTGGGTGAGCCATGCTGCTGCTTCTCATAGTACACAGGAGGACACATGGGGGAAAGGTGGAGGGTAAATGGGGGTGGGCAGAGGAGAGCAAATGAGGGTAGAGGAGGGCTCCTGGGCGGCATGCCTGGCACTATGTCGGCTATACCACTTTCAGCCCATTTTTCTTGCCCTGCACAGAGTCAGGCATCTCATTCAGGAGGTTAAGTTTATGATCTGTAAATGTATCTTACAATCGGTTACTTTGCATTCATTGAATGTGATTATCTATGATTTCTATATGTGCACAGAGGTGTGTCATTTAAGAAAATTATGTCATTTTAAAGTTGATTTATTTTCGTCTTTGTGACTAATGGTGGGGGGAGTTACAATAGTCTGCATGCATGTGATTTTATCTGCTCATTGATTGATGTGTTAATGTGTTTTAAGTTTAATTCAATAAAACCTGAAATTTCTTTAGTATTTTGCTTTGCTGGAAATATTGTTTGCATTGTAATTCTATGAAGTGGGCCTTTAGACTGATTGCCAAAGCATTGTCTATTAAAAAATACACCAAAACAGGGCTCACCAAACTGGTTTATCCCATATATTCAATCAACAGAGCGTACAAAAGTGTTTTGGGACAGAAGACTGAGCATCTGAGGAAGGGAGAGCGGCCCAAACCCTTGTGCCAGTCTTCCTGTACATTCTTGTGATTGAATAATTGTGATAGCTCCAGTTTTCTGTTTTTTCACTGGTATACCTGGGTGTGGTGGTACAGGGGCGCTGCTTGGCCCAGGAGAATCAAGCAGGTGCTCAAACAAAGCAGGTGAAGAAGGTCATTTTGGTGCCCGCACTGCACCTTACCTGGGCACCACCATAGACATAATGTTATTATGCAAGGGTGATACAGAAATCTGGCAATCACCGCATCCCAAATTACTTCTCCTTCCGAGTTGCTACGATTCAGAGGAATAGTAATTACCACAGCCTGGAATTTGTGCAGCAGCAGGGTGGTGATGAAGCGCTATGTGTGCCACAGCAGAGGCCTCCCATGCTGCCAAAGATGCCCTGTTTGGTATCTGGGTGGTGAGGTACAGGAGCACTGCTTGGCTTAGGCAAACCAAGCAGACGCTTTGGGCCACACCCACAGCAGGGGCCTCCCGTGCTGCCGGGGCTTCCCTGTCTGTTACTTGTATGGCTGCTGCTGCCTCCCCATCATTCATACACAGACCTCAGATCAGTGGTAATGTAAACAGAGGAAAGAGTGTCGCAGTGACCACTGCAGTTGGGGAAGTGAGGTCATTGCTCATCTCCTGCATTTGAAATGTGCCACGTGGTTACTTTGTGCTGCTCTCATCTCTTTGTATTGTGGCTGATCTGCAGATCTGTGAGTGTTGGTGATAGGGAGATTCCAAGAAGCTAGATACACCCACTTACCCACTGACACCAATGCCCTATATGGGAGGATTGGTGGAAGGACACCTTGGGCTACCTATACTGGGAGTCAGGGCCGGCCCGCCCATGAGGCGGGGTGAAACTTTTGCCTCAGGTGGCACTTCTGGGGAGGCGGCCGAGCTGGAGGGGATAGCAGGCAGGAAGGGGGTATTGGGCCTAGCGTAGCAGGAAGTGACGTCAGTGGAGCGCACGCGGAACGAGGAAGAGGTGAGTTATCCCCGCCCGTTGCCTCTTACAATAGCTAGCTGCAGCAACGTAACTTTTTAAAGCTGGAGGGGAGAGGAGGATGGGGGACCCAGGCGAGGGAGGGGGTGTCCGATCCCCCTCCCCGCCGCTAGGCCCAATACCCCCTTCCTGCCCGCTATCCCCTCCAGCTCGGGTGGCCCCCCACACCCACGGCTTGGGGGGGGGGGGGCAGCGATTTCTTTAAAGCTTTCCTCAGGCGGCAAAAAGTCTAGGGCCGGGCCTGCTGGGAGTGGCTATATAAACTGGGGAGACACCTTGTCTAAGTATACTGGAGGTTACTGTCTTTGTTGGGGGTGCAATTTTGACTACCTACCTATACTGAAGGGATATTTATTGGGGAGGGGGCACCTTTGGCTGCCTATTATTAAAGGAGAAGGGCCTATGACTAGCAGGGGGAGGAGGGCCATATATTGTTTTCTACTTGGGGCAACAAAAACCTTATAATGTACTGTATTTATTGCCAAAATCTTCTGTAGCACTGTAAATGCGCACTGTACATGCACTCAAAGAATGCGCTTGTGAGCTTACAATCTAGTGTACCTAAGCCACATATACACCAAGTGTTGTTTCCTGTATATAGATTTGTGATGTATCCACTGATGTGAAACATGTTGGAACTTTCCAAATATACCATGAGTATAATGAAAACGTAAGTCATCTTTCTATTTAGTTTCCTTATCTTTACAATGTTAGAATAGATTTTTTCTCTGGAAAGGAATTGTCAGTGTGTCTTTTATGTCTGTTGTGTTGTTGATTTTAGGCTAAATTGTTCTTTTAGGCTAGGTTTACAGAAGCCATTTGTATAACACACACGTAATAATGCATTATAATGAGTGTGAACTGCAATGGAGGCTGGCCATAGACTATAACACAAAGCCTGCATGCAGCAAGTTAGAATAATGCAATCAGTCACAATGCAGTACTGTGACCAGCCCCATGGAACTGTATGGGTAGGGATGGTGGGCAATGCCCATTTCTGATTCTGAGGAAATGCTACTTTCCACCAATGCCAATTTCTGATTTCCTTTTTTCCCAAATTTCAAATGTTCCATCTTTTGATTTCTGTTTTTCCAATTTCTGACTTTCCATGTTTAAGTTTTTTTTCCAATTTATCATTTTCCATTTTTCCGATTTCTGAGGAATATTGTGTTTGTAATTTTTTTTTTTTGCATCAGAGAATGCAAAAAAAAAAAATCTAAAATTACCGCGGGAATCCAATTTTTGCGGACAAATTCTGCATTGTCTGATTGGTCCGATGCTTCTGAGTTCTGTGATTGGGCTAAAATGACTGAGTTGCGGAAAATCAGAATTTCGTTTTCCAATTTATGATCAAAAATGCAGAATATCGATCTGAAATGTGGAGATTTCAATTCCGTGGAATCCGAGTGAACATCCGTGTGTATGGGCAGGGAACTGACATGCTGAATTATTATGCAACACAACTAAGCACTGTGGACAGGGCCTCAATGCACACATCTAAATCATGTTTTGTTTTTACTGTGTAAAAATAATCTGATTATGAGATCATATTGAATCTGTTTTTGTGTTCAGGCTGGGAAGACTTTTCTTTTTCACTTAATGTGAATCTGAAGTGTAAAATAAAACAAAAAACAGATACTTACCTAAGGAGAGGGAAGGCTCAGGGTCCTATAGAGCCTTCCTCTTCTCTTCCCGGTGTCCTCAGTATCCTGAAGGCTCCTACATTTGTTTAATATATATATAGAATGCCTGAGGTCATTCAGGCAAAGTGTAGAATACCCGGTTCTCTATAGAATGCCTGCATTTTTCCACACTTTTACTGTAACAGCTGCATATCTATGCTGCCAGTGAGGCTAGTGATGATGGGTGCATGCATGCTGATATTTACTGTTTGTGGAAAGTGCTGCTGTGAAGAAGCCTTCAGGTGCTGCCAGGGGAGCCCATGAGCAGGAAAGAGGAGAGAAAAGTTGGACATGTGCAGGGGAAAAATGGCAGTTGGGCTTTGGCAGGTGAGGCAGGGAACACACTTGTCTTTCAGTTTTCTGCATGCATTGTTCTGCATACTTTTTCTGCACACCAGAGCTGGGACAAGGTCCTTCAGCACCCAAGGCTGAGACACCAAAGTGCGCCCCTCCATCCCTCCGCCCCAGCCGTCACACACTGATTGCTACTAGCCTAAGAGGCGCCCTAGGGCCCCCAACCTCCCCAATACCTTAATCTCTAGTTATCTGACTTGCAGTCACTGCCATGTATCCCCTTTTCCTATTTCTTTCTGCTTCAAACACAATTGGGAATGACAACTGAATAAATTGTGCGCCCCCTCCTACACTGCGCCCTGAGGCTGGAGCCTCTCCAGCCTCTGCCTCGGCCCGGCCCTGCTGCACACCAAGTGTGTCTATGCAGGAAAACGTGCACGTTTTTTTCACAGCAGCTGATGTAATTGATAGAGAAAAGTGGCAAAATGTGCGGAGTCATCATGCAGAATGTCAGTTTTTTTTTCTGCACACGAACAACATATTAAGTGTGAATTAACCCCTTGGATAACATGAGTTCTCAGTTTTTCTTTCCTCAGTCTTTAGAGGGGTTTAGCACTGCGGTCCTCAAGTGGTTAAAGGATACCTGAGGCGACACGTGACATGATGAGATAAACATGTGTATGTACAGTGCAAAACATATTCATAACAAGGCTGTTTTCATTCCTTTCGTTTTTCTGCCTGAGGAGCTCAGTTGCATTCCAGAATAATTCTGCATGCCAACTCACTGCCCATGTCTCTCTTCTTGCCGCTAATCTAAAGTCTGATAGCAAGAAAAGAGAAACGGCAGGAGGGGGCACGGGAGACCGGAGGCATCGAGTACCAGGAGATGCAAGATGCGGAGGTGACGGACATGGGGGATGCGGTAGTGCTTGGGGGGCGCAGACTCAGTGTTTGCCATGGGAGCTATACAGCCTTGATATGCCTCTGGCTGAAAGTGCTTTCCTGCAACTGCTTTCCTTCAGGGACAGAAGACCCACTGCCCAAGAAGCCCTTTGATCACTCCACCACACTGTTGGAATTTAATTTTTTTTAACAAAAATTTCTGGATATTTATACTAATTGACATACACATATATTTTTAACAATTACAATAATAGTTCCCCTGGTGATAGATGGCACCGAGCCACACTGCAACTGTTCTTGCTGCCCCCCCCCCACACGAACACACACACACACACACACACACACACACACACACACACACACACACACACACACACACTGCAACTCAGGTCCTCCATCTTTGGGCCTAATATTTCCACTCCTTCTAGACAGCTTTATGAATGGAATTATTTCATGATATCATCCAGTGATGACGCCTGCTAGCAATGCGGTACCCTGCTGCTTTGTCTGCCCAGACTACAGCTAGTGCTCTGAGCTGTCATTTAGCATCGCCGTCTCATTCTCAGGTCCCAATTCCAGCCTAATGTTTTAACTGTTTTATGTCTGCTTTTTGACAGGCAGGCATATCATCATTGAGCTGTAAAGTAGCAACAAATCTTTTTGTTCTGTACATCACATTAGTTTCCATTTTCTAAAAGTTTTTTTTTTCTAGAAAAATCATGCTTCAAGTATACCATCTGCATCTTGTAGTTTGTATGTTTCAGCTCGTGTTTGTGTGACTGTCTTCAGGGTAGTCCACTTTGCTCCCAGTCCCACATCCCATAAACAGGTTCATTGATCCCTTTTAACTGGCTACAAATTCTGCTATTTTACCACATTTTAAAAAAACAACATTTTTTTTCTAGTTCCACTTTCAATTTTATTTTCTCAAAAACTACAAGGTCTTTTTGATCTTTACTGTTCCTTTTTTCCTCCTGCTCTCTCTAACTTACCTAGCAAATTTGGTGATTCTAGCATATATGGGGGCTTTGCTATTAACCTCTAATTTTGGTCCCTGATTTTAAAGCAATTCACAAAAAATGTTGCCAAAAGTGTGTGGATCCATGAGGTCTGAGGAAACTTAGCTATTAAACATCTGTATTTCTACTTATTTTCCACACCTGGACCGATCAGTTGATTGGTGTTAAACTTTGAAATATCTCCTGCCTGCCACTTTCCGTTACAACATAGTATGCAAATAAAGAAAATAATCATCAATTAATCTGAAACAATATGTGTCCTCAATATATGGATCCAAACTCGATCACTTTGGGTTATTTCAATACATGGAGCCAAACTAAAAATACAGAGCAATTCTTAGCAAAAGACGAGTCTCCTTTTAAAGCGGTATGGTCACCATAAAAATCAAATTTCAACAGCAACTGGTCTGAGTGTATTAAGTGATAAAGATGCTAATCCTGCATTCAAAACTTTTTTCTGCTGTTGTGGTTTGGAGTTATTACA